>NW_019718288.1:238323-264769 GCF_002891405.2 Cryptotermes secundus
CGCGCGCGAGTGTAAAACAGTGAGTTATAAAATGTGGAACCAATGATAGCGCTGTACTGCCTATATTTAAGTGCGATTAAGATTGTGTGAGTAACCAAGGTGCTAATAAATTCAATCATCTGAACTAGAAACCATCATTTCATCACCTGTACCACCAGATGGACAGAGATGAGAAACCGTGTTATCCCATAAAATTGTGCTACAGAATAGGTGTAAAAGTGTCCACTGCTCATTTCTACTCCAAAATAATTTTGAAACAGATTGCCCAAGAAAATAGTCAAGAAAATTTCACTGAATCTGTGAGAGGACATATTCAAAGTTTGGATCTCCAATGTCAATACAAAATTATTTTTAGGTTGGTGTTCCTACTGGAATTAGAGAAATTTACATGTGGAGCTTCTGGGTTCTATAGAATATACCATAGTTTCGGAATACATAAATGCTTCAGCCTCTGGAGATTTCTCTGGAGATTTAATTAGTACAGGCCACTTACATTATACAAAAAAAAAAAAATCTGGAAAACATTGTTATTCTATGCGCTAAGCAGCTCTGTGAACACAGTAATGAGTCTTCAGGTTCCATAAAACACTGGGAAATTCTTGAGCAGCTGCGTGACTGTCGGCTTATCAAGAAGGACTTGGCTCCTTGGGATTAGAGTAGCTCTGTTGCTCTGCTATAAACTGTCAATGAAATATATAATGGTTTCAATTCCAGGCAGGTATAACCTTTTTGTTTCTCCCCCAGAATGTTTTAAGCTAACACGGCAGGAGGGCTCAGCAACCCAGACAGATACACAGGGTGAAACAAAAAGTAACCAAGGAAAAGAGACCTCAATAATCACTGTACAAGATGGTAATCCAGGGAATGAACACACCAAAACTGAAAGCTCCTAGCTCTCGATGATAGAAATACTGTGGTAGCTGTGTATGCTCCCCATGTAAAAATGACTGTACTGAACAGTAACATGAGCAGAATCAGAACCAGAGAAGAAATTGCTTGATGCTGATAATGAAAGTGATTTATATGTCATGAGTACTGAGAATTTGTGTATGTTACTCATGCCATAAATATTGATCTATCCCTATCTAATTTAATGTGTATGTTAGTACAGAACTTAATGAGGGAGGTCTAAAATACTTGCAGTTTATGAAGATTATTATGCTATTTGCTATTCACTCATGTGACTAACATATCCATTTATACATCGCTGATATAGTCAGCAGTGCAGTGTTAAGTTCATATGCTTCAGGTAATTAGAGAATCATGATTTCAAGCTTGATATGTTAATGCTGAATCTATATGCCACACAACAAATTGTGTGAAGTTAATTTTAACCCATTTCAAGAGGGAGTGCATTTTTTCTTGAGGGAAGTAGTGTTTGTTTCATTCCTCATCTGAACTCTTGCAGACTAAGGGGAAGGCAAGGGGAAACTGTATATACATCCTAAATAAGCTTATCAGCGTACATTAGCTGTCCACAAATGAAGGGTTCATGAACGTATTACATGAATTTCTTTGCCAAACAAGTATTATAGAGAATTAATTTTCCAAGTGCTTCTAGGAGGTATCTAAGTTAATATATGTACATAATGCAATCCCCATTCAATATTCCTTGATTTAAGGTTTTCTCTCATTTAATGTTCAGTTTCGATGACCCCAAGTCAATAATCTTAGTATTATGATTCGCCAATGTAGTATTCAAGTTTAGTGTTCAAAATCCACTGCTCCCTCAGGACACTTAAATGGAAGTTTTGCTGCATATATAGCAGCAATAATATATGTTCAATGAGAACCTAAAAATCCTGCAATCAAAATGTAATATGATACATGTGTAGCGAAAACTTTACGGTTTCTTTGTGGAGATGTGGCTTTGAACACTAAACTGAGGAAAATCTTAAATTAAGGAAACTTAACACTGAGATTGATTTGTGATCACTGAAACTGAAAATTAAATGAGAGAAAACTTCAAATCAATGAACATTAAATGGAGGGTTCATCATACTTACACTGTAGTGTAATACTCTCCAAGAGATCCTTTGAAATCTTTCAGCATGGTATCACCAGCCTTATGAATTAATGATAAGATTCCAATTATTTTCTCTGTGATCTCTTTGTCAATAATCTTTCCTGTGGAATCAATATATGGCGATTCTAGCATTTCCGTGCCACTTGCAGTTAAAAGTCCATACTTATTTGCCATGGAATACACAACATTACCTACTTCTCCATGCACCCACTGTGCTCCAAGGTCCAGGACAGCATCTTCTGTAAGTGAGCATTTTAAAGTAAAATATTTACTAACTTACAAACTAGGAAAATGGAAATAAGCATAGCATATGAGGGCTCCCTTCATTTTCCAAACACGGCATCATGGACCTCTTTAAGGTTAATTCAGTTTGTTTATGTCATCTCACAAGATTAATTTATTTTGAATCATTTCTAAGCTACCTTCCTCATTTTGAAAAAAAAATAAAACAAGGTTCATGAGATAGCCTTGTTGTTTGTGTGTTCCTGCGCCTAATATCTTTTTTACGTGGCCATTTTGTATCAAAGGAATGTAGGAGATTAGTTCTTCCCACAACTTCTTGTTAAATTGTCAGACTGAGGCCCATAGAAGGCCTGATAGGAACAGTCTCAGAGCCTACAAACATCTTTTGGGTGTTAATTTCCAAAATGTTGCTGTTAATGTATTCCCGTCCACCCTTCTGCTAGTTTCACAGTAATTTGGTCACAGCAATGTGTTCTCACATGGCAGACACTGAGACTGTATCAACTAGCATACGGTAATTGTTCAGATTACAGGCTTTAAATCTTGTAGTGTGATATGATTCTAAATGTCATGATACAAATTCCAATTTATCAGATGAAAATTAAATGAAATATCTGAGATCATATATCTTTCTCAGGAAGAGGAACAAGATGATGTCTGGTGATAACAGATATTTATTTGCAAATTTTGCTTATACGTGTATTTTCATATGACCATAAATCTCTTTGTGGCAATAGCACTTGAATGTAACTATTGCGTTTCTGGACATTGTCCATCATCCTGTTTTTATTTAAAACAGACACACAATAATTGTAAATCCCTTCTCACTGTTTTATATAATCTCATAATATGTAATTCATACAAAATGTTAAAATTATAATGTGAACATTTACATAACATACTACATGTTACTTACATGAAGGGCCATGTGGAATTCATGAACAAGTTCACCATTCCATTTACTTCAAATGCACAAAATAAACAAAAATTAATATGCTTTAAATCTGAAAACACACATCATAATAAGAATCCTCAATTGTAAATTCCTCCAAATGAGGCTTGTAACTAAAGGCTATACATTTTCTCACAAGGGCAACTGAGCCCACTGTGAATGGAAAGAATATAGAAAACAGAGATCTTAAATCCAGCTACCTTTCTTAGTGCCCTGCCTTTTATACAACTCTTCAGAGAAGCAGATTACGTTCTGAGGCACTATGCTACAAGCTAGAAGGTTGTGGATTCAATTCCCATTAAGGTCACTGGATTTTTTAATTGACTTAATCCTTCCAGCTGCACTATGGTCCTGGGGTTGATTCGGCCTCTTAACAGAAATGAGTACCAGGAATCTTCCTAGGGGTAAATGGTGGCTGCCACATAAGGCTGAAAACCTCCACTGCCATCTGTGAGCCAACTGTCTAGAACACGTGGGAGCCTCGATATCTCACAACCCTATGGGCCTCCACAGCCTGTTACAGCTAACCCTACTGATAGCAGGCCAAACATGGGCCACAAAATGAATGGGCTGATAAACCAGTAATGCTCTGGACTCATACCTGGGAGGTGTTTGGTTTGAATCTCAGCCACATCAGCTATCCTACTTGAGGTTCTTTTGGTCTTCCTCAGTCTCTCCAGGCACCGTACATCAATTAGGCCATAACTTCTTCCTACCACATTCTTTACAATTGATCTTTCATCTGTCATCCTACCATTCTACACTACATAGTCTTGATACCTAGAGTCTAAAACAACAGTTTAATAATAAATGTATTATACTTGATCTAAACACACGTTATAAAATATAAACGTATCACAGCAAAGTGCTTACCAAAAGGGACAGTATGAATTCTACCACCCAACCTTTCCTCAGCTTCTAGTATAACAATATCCATAACTCCACGTTCCCTTAACCTAGCAGCTGCTGCCAGTCCTGCGGCTCCAGCACCCACAACCACCACTTGTAATTCATCCATCAGCATCCTGAGGAATAAGAAAGCACTATATACATTTATCTTGTTAACACCTCACAGGACCCTAGTTCAGTCATTTCGATTTATAGGTTATAGCAATGTTTCTGACTTCATAAATGCTGATTTACTTTTAATTGGTATATAATTCGGCTGTTATCAACATAATTAGTATCATCAGAGTATGCAATCCTGTAAGATATGTTTCCCACATAGCTTATGACCCGAATATACTCGGCGTGTTATCTGCTTCGATCTGCTCTAACACAGACAAACCACTATTCTCACACACACACACACACATGTGAATACGCAATTATGGCATGATTACTGGATGTCATAATACCTCTAATTTATCATGAGTATACAGCATGTAATCAGTATTAAGTGTTTCAAACCTAGCCAGACGCACTTCAATACTTATCTTTCTGAACGGAAGGACTAATGCCCTTCCGTTTCATTATCAGTTACAACGTGCACGTCGATCCACGTGCCTCCATATCTCCATATAGTACAGTTAGGTTCAAGAGGAGTTAGACGCTACTTCGGTACACGTACTCACGCACATATACGCGTAATTTACATATCGTTTATTTACCGACGCCGTCAATAACTCAGAGTATATTGCACTCAATGACGAGTTGATAAGTTATTAATGAATTGGAAAGGATATTGGAAGATACTATCCCGATATTTACCCTGAGGGACTGGGAAAAACCACGAAAACTATCAGACAGGCATACATTTGCGTATTCAAGTAGCATTTAATTTCACGATATATCTCAATGCAGTATGATATTATCAGCAATTTGGCTAATCTCATACTCATTCCATCAGAATCTGAATTTATTAAATACACGAAATAATTCACACATAAAGCTATGAAAGGAATTCACAACCTATAGAACCTATAGGACCATAGAATTCTTAGAAGAATGAGTACAGATTGTTAGCCTTCGTCCAGAAAAATTTAGGGGATAGAATGTAAAGCCTATTAACATTGTTCTTATAATGTGATCTGGGAAACATCAGAGGTACATATATTTAACAGAATGCTACAACGTGACACACAGTGTTATAAGCATATCATGGTTAAGCAAAGTATATGCTGAGGCATCTGCAATTCATCTGCCTATGAATTCAATAGGAGAGAAAAAAAGATTGTATATTGACTATTTATAGGTCTCCATCAGGTAATTCTATAATTTTTTGGGAGAAACTAGATATGATTTTACACAAACTATACCATGAGAGTTATAATTCACAGAGATACTGGTTCGGACTTTGTCCATCGTCCAGATTCTAAATAACTAAAAACACAATGTTTCAGAAACTGGATCTGTTTCCATCCTCAGGTGAGGGAAGACACCTACCCTCTTAGAAAGAGGTTTCCGAAACGTTGTGTTTTTAGTTATTTAGAATCCGGACGATGGACAAAGTCCAAAAACCCAGTATCTCTGTGTGTTATACACCATCATCAGAACCCTATAGTATCTACTTATAATTTATAATTTATTCTTATATTCAAGCAGATCCAATTACATGGAGAGAAACAAGTTGTCACACCACTGAATATAGAATGCATCAAAAATCAAAACAAATGTTCCAACCAATCACTGGAACAAGTCAAAATAACATAATATAAAACATAGAGAACACAGTCACTAAACATAGTCAAATGTGGTTACAACAAGATTTAAATACTAGATGAAAACATATTAACCATTTATCGTATAAAATTCATCCAGTTTATAAAAACAATGCATATGAATGGATATTATCAATAAACAATACAATATCAAATAATGTATGTCACATCATTCACACATCAAAAGAAAAACTATAAAACATCTAACATGCATGAACAATAAATGGAATAAATAACTTCTCTCAGAAGTGTACTAAAAATTATTATGGTATTTATTTATTTTGTCTCTATAGATCATTGTTACATGATATAGGACAAGTCAGTTACTGTACATTGGCTGATTACAATAAGAGAATAAAGTTAAAATACTTACAATTGTTTACAGTAGATTACAATAGTTAAGATTTCATATAGTGTGAGGTGGAATCCATATTAGGTCCTCTCAGCATGTCGGCTTCCATATGTCCTATTGTATCTGTACTGGTGATAATGCTTATGGAGAATTTGATGGAATGAGGATTGGCAGGGGAAACTGAAGTACTTGGGGAAAACCTGCCCCAGTGCCACTTTGTCCATCACAAATCCCACTTGACTTGATAGCAGCGGTGGGAAGCCAGCGACTAACCGCTTAAGCTATGGCGCGGCCTTTGAGATAATATTGGTGAAATAGCACTGGTATAACGTTTCACTGTAAACTCTACACTGCAACGTCTCACTACATCTGTTCTCCCTTCCTGGTGCAGCTTCTTGGTATCTGCAATCTCTCCAGAGTAGCCCATTCAGGTACATCTCTGACTGTGTTATCTTATATTATAATATAATTATATGTGGTGATATAAATGAAATTACTTAAATGATGATGATAATAGAAGAAAGCAATTAGATGCTATTTTGTATTCTTATAATCTTATTAGTATTGTAACATTTCCCAGTAGAGTGGGTATGTCCACAAGTACTTTGATAATTTTATTATTGATACAAGAACTGTTAAAGTTCTTTTTCCATCAAACATTGAGTCTCATACTATTGATACTAGACAAAGACAAGATTTGTATTTACCTCAAGCTAATTTAGCTATTTATCAAAAAGGAGTTTATTATGCGGGTATAAAAATATTCAATAAATTGCCCATAGAGATCAAGAACACATCCAATAATTTTAAAAGTTTAAGGTTGTATTAAGGCATTTCTTGAATACTCATACATTTTATACTGTGGATGAATATCTAAATAGATAATTTTTATTACTGTTGTATTCATTGTACTGTCTAGTTGTGTAATATTTATGTATGTATTCTGTGCTCTATGTTATTTTATGACATGTTCTATATCCATCTCTGGATCTCTTGAACTTATAATAAATACAATACAAATACAAATTAAACTGCTACAAACCTATAAAGACTCCTGAGAACAAATAATTGGTGATGGTACTATAGTACCAGCTGGAAAATTATGGCCTTGTAAAGCCAACTATGTATTATCTGAAAATAGGATTTACAGGTTGCAGATTATGCCACTCACTTATCTCTCTGATAACTTTCTACAAAGGAAAACATGGAAGCCATTGCATAAGATTAACTACCTTCTAGTTACTGGACTTTAGAATAGAAATCAAAATGAAATAATAAAGAACCTGCAGCAAGCTTTAGATCTATTAATGTCACCTAAATATGCAACACAAGATACTACAGAAATTTCCAAAGATACAAAATGATTTCAGGATTACTTGCCACAGTGTATGTGTTTATTCTAAGTCCATATATAAATGGACTTAGAATGAATCATCTTAGGGTCTCAGTTACTTCTACACATCAAACACCAGGCTGAATAAAATACTTTCAGAAACATATTTCATTATTTCAAGATAATAAACAATTGAATTTCTCAAAACCTGTAAATAGTGTTACTCAGTTAAAAAGTATAAGAATATGTATAAATACCATTACAATGCAGCAACTGCAGATGATGATGATGATGATATTTCAATTACCTATTACAGTAGTTCTTAATAATTAACTTCATGGTAAAGGTTTTCTTTAGAATATTATATTTAAGCATCCTGTTGCACTATACACTTCTATATGTAATAATACAAATGCCGTCGTGAATGCAACAATTTATTTGGTTGTAGATCTTTGTCTTTTCTTTTCTGCACTATACGTTTCGGCTGCAATTGGCCATCATCAGGTGTATTTTTTACTACGTAGCTGTCACACTGCACACAGTCCAAAATCTAAAACATCAGCCTGTCAGTTTTGTTTAAAATCTCGCCAACATATGCTTGTTAAATTCCAGTTTAAAATTTAAAATTTCTAAAATTTAAAGTTTTAAATACCAGGGACACCTGCTCTTGTCTACATGTGCTGCAGCGGCTATTTCTTGTTTTCAGCACTGTTCATGTATTATTCTGTGCAGGCTCCCTGTGTGTGTGTGTGTTGCTGCTCATCTTTAAAAGGACAAAAGTATTAAACTGGGTTGTCTCAGGATAGGGACCAGTGATTGGCTCTTGTGAACGTAACAAAGAACCTTTAGATTCCATGAAAGGCAGAGAATTCCTTAAGTAGCTGAGTGACTATTGGTATCTCAAATGCTATCCTCTATGTACTTAGAATTATGTATGCTGTGTGTTAGGATTATTGTCACTGCAAATTTAAAACGAGAACTTCACATAAAATACGAAACCTGGAGTAACAGTTAATATAGTAGATTTTGCAGTTAGAAACTTAAATGATGTAGACGTAAGAAAACAATCGGGGTTACCTTATATTGGTCTGTAGTTCTCACTAACTTCGAAGCAGTCTGCTGTGGTGGTAGTGATCTCGCTATTAAAGTAGCTATGATAGTGTGCAAAAAGGGCTGTTTATAATAATATTTACTTCATTTTATTCTTCCAATCAAATATTTGAACGTTATACTTCATTGCCATATTAGTGTTCAATATGTCACTAGATTTTTAATTTCTATTGGATCGCCTGCTCTTCCTCAACAAACCATTTGGGCGACTTATAAAACCACTTGTATTCAGCCCTGTATGACCACAATCCATCAATCAGACCACCTTCCAATTATTTTTTCTTCATTCAACATCTCACCTAATGTCCAACCCTGTTAGAGATGGCCTATGTCAAGTAGGGGAGTGTACCATAAAGTAATCTATGTTATGCTGTAGTAGCCTGTGGCAAAACTCCAAAGTTGGGTGATTTTAACACCAGCTGGCCAATGATCATAGAAGCTGAAACAAGCAGGTAAGTTTCTAAATAAGACAATAAACACATATGATTTAACACAAGACAATGGAGTCCGGCTAATATCCAACATACAGCATCTAGTGATGATTAAGGTTAAACCCACAAATTAAAAATATCAGGTTTATTTCCTTAAATGTAATAACAGAAACTGTAACTATTACTGACACCATAGCTATTTACACTTCATAATTAACAATTTATGGAAAATAAAACTGCATGATATTTAGGTTAAGTTAGAAGAACCCCTGGCAGCTTGCACAGAGGAGACAGCATTCTGTGGTTGACTGGCCATGTTCTATTGGCTAATGTCAACACCAGGCAGTAATACAATGAAATCCATGTGTTCACTGTTGCTATTCGTGGATACAATAAAGAAGGTTTCTGACAGCGCTGTGGAACAATTTTTTTAAAGACATTTCAACACTTTCCATTATCAGTTATTCAAAACCATGTTTCATTCTTCAGGTGATGGGATGGAGTAATTCTATTTCATTTGGGCCTCTTCACATATTTACTCTTAAACCAGGTACATGGTCTGAGACTAGGTCTACTAAGTGGCCAGATGGAGAAGGATTCCTTATATCATCCTGCGACCTGGATGGAAACAGACCCAGTTTTTGGAACATTGTGGTTTGAAATAATTGGGATGATGTACTATGTTGCAAATAACAGAAATAATAATCTAAAGAAACTAACTAATGCTGACATTATCCAGATTATCTCAACATTAGACGGAGTTCAGAATCTTGCTGTAACACATAAAACATGGGACATGCTTCTATATATCCATTTACTGAGTGTGTCTGGATTTTTAAATTTCATCAGTACCCAATACTCCTTCACACAATTCAAATTACTTTTATCTTACAATTCTGTCTTCCTTTCCATTATCTATAGACATAGGAAGACTCTTGGTATTTCATAGGAAGCTGTAAGTCTAAGGACACATTTAAATACAGGGATAATTTTAAAAATGTAAAAAATGAGGCTCTCTATATAATTATTTAATGTCACCATTAAAGTTATTAAATCATAATAAGATACATACATTGTAAATTACGATATGGACGGTACAGTAACAAATACCATATCCTACCTGGGTATGATAAAATGGATGACACAATTTTCACATATAAGGTAAGTAGGGCAACCAGCTGCAAATTGTACTTCTTGCACCATAATATTTCATTAAACAACATATATTAAATTAAATATACACTTCTGATAACTTTAAATAAATTATGTCTTTGAAAAATATGCTATATGAGTATTTTATACCTCTATTTATACTAAAAACTAATATTTTGTATTTTATATTTCATTCAAAAGCCTCTACTTCCTAAACCTGAATGGTTAGGCCAGCACCCTGCAGCAGATACATGTGTACTGAGATTGAGATTCCTTATGAGTGCTATTCAGCTTCAGTATTATAAACTTCATATACTCAGACCACTATTAAAATGTGAATTTTGATAAATAACAATGGCACCTCTTACAAGTTTGCCACTGTAATAGAATCATTATTATCCACTGGCAATACAACAATACAACAATACAGACAATTTATAAATAGCACCTGTCTCTATTTCTCCTTCAGTGTAAGATTTCAAATACACAAATCCAATTTGGCATACAATCAAAACATAGCAATTTTCATCCAAAAAAAAGGGTAAAATATAGGTATTCATTACAAAACTATCTGTCCTTGAAAGAATTATAGACTTGATGTTCAGTAAATAAGAGGCAGTATTCTATTGTCAATTAAGGGAAAATATAACAAAGAATTCATTCTTCAAGAAAGATCAGCTATGAGGCATACTCATCTGTACACAGTTTTAATATACAAATATACAACAGCACATTATAGTGTGAGCATATCTGACTCACATAGAATAACAGTGTTTCATGCTGTATAGCTACTGCATTTACATGTCCAGATATAAACAACAATGATTATGTTACTACAATAGTAAAATTTAAAGTATATGGTTAGGTTTGCAATTGCAACAACAAAGTGATATATAATCAATTGGGATTTTACAACTGAATACTTATTTCCTGTTACATGTTTCGGTCTCATAGAACCATAATCAGGCAGTGATATAAGAATATGGCTAGGGTCACTGAACTCCTAATATGGATTCATATTTCGTGCAACATGTCTTACTGTTAAGAGTGCATTCTAAGTGTTACTTTCCAAGTACTTCTTTTAAGAAGCTGAGGCCAAGCACAGACACTTCAGAGTCTATTATACCACTATTTCTGCAGCAGTCTGACAAATATCTCGGTAAAATTTCGTATGACATAATCAATATATATTATCACTATCCTTACTGTACTTCCATATATGATTGTTTGGTAAAAACAACATATCTGTTCATACAATATCAGAAATTCAGCAATGATGCAATGAATTTGCATAATAAGTTAAGGCAATGTTCAATACAAAAACATATGGACATTTTCATTTATTTTTAGAAAGAGAGAGAAAAAGAGAGGTGTGATGCACAGGAGGCCTGTCATCACCTGAAACAACAGAACATGCTGTTTAGAAATTAGACAAAAATATTGAATGTAAACATTTGATGAAAAATACACTTGAAATGTAAAAATTTTGAATGTACATCTGAGAAATTCTAACGGTGTGACAAAAAAGCAGATACATGAACTTGAGATTTTAGTGGCAGACTCGGAGCAAGAGTTGAAGGGTCTGAGAACAAAGTCTCTGGAGGGGGTGGTTGTGAATGTGAGCAGACCAGATACCACAGTTGAGCAGCTGCAGTCATACAAAGACAGCTGTGTCCCTTGCTATATATATGAAGACTAATTCCACTGATAATTTTTTACCCTTCCAAAACAAGACTGTTCCTTTCTCTGAAAAACTTTGGAAATCCCATTCACATAAACACATTCTTATATATGCAGCCTCATACCATCTGCTGGAATATAGACATCTGTCATCACAGTATTTGAAAATGTCATTTTCATTCTCTGAGCCGATGGTTAATACCATACATATTCAAAGAGAATATGGGGTCATTCAGAAAAATAAGAGTGACAATATGGGAAAACTAGATAAGTGGCAACACAAGTCATATGCTGCTTATGTACCAGGAATGACAGACTGCTCTGCCAAGCTACTCAAGAATAAAGGGACCCATATCATTTATTAACCACTAAACAAAACGATAATCAGTCTTAGAACAATCAATGACAAACAAACCCCAACACAAAACCTGACATTTATAAGATCCTCTGCAGTTTTGAGAATGTGTGCACTGGTTAGGCCAGCCATCACATATCCACTGTATTGGAACACATCACAGGCTAGATAATCAATGATCATCAGCAGTCAAACATTCAACCAACATTAAACATAGCACTGACTTTGATAAAACTGAGGCCCTAGCTAACAATTCATATCTAACATCCACACATCATCAAGGAAGCAATTCAAACAGACAAACATCCCCACATCTTTGACTGTCAGGGTCAAATAAGCTGAGCAAGATTCCAGCATGCCACCTGCTTTCACAATGGTATCTTGCTCAGTCTATTCAACCCTTGAGAGGGAGGTGGTATGTTCCTCTGAAATATTGGTTGACATTCAACGGACAACACTGTGTTATAGCCCAGAAGATAGTACTCTCGCTCTGAGAACCTCAAATCCAACATGGCTAGAGGACTGGTGCTGTCATCCTGTTCTCCTGTAACCATTTCCCACTGGACAGCACCATGTTCCACATCTCCCTCCCCCTGCACTCGCCTCCCACTATGAGACCTATATTTTGGTTCACATCCTTCTTCATTTTAAAAAATTGTGACTGCAATGTATGCTGGAACGTTTGAAGGATTTACAACATAGAACGCAGCTAAACCCTGAAAGCTGAAATTACACATCAGACACAGGCCAAGAAAGCGTTACAGTGGTTCATTATTTGGGTACTTCGTGATATGGCCTTCTGACATTTCATGTAACATATGGGCAAGCTTTCCAGTAAGTAGGCCTTATTTGAGATACATAGAAACATGTGAGATGAACCAAAGAAACCAAAAAACAGCAGTAGGTCACTGTCTCTTTTATGAGTTCTTGACACACCAAATCCCTTCTCAGGCACATAAACTGGATCTCTCTCACAAAATACAATCTGCTAACTCCTAGTTTAATATTTTAAAGATGGTCAACGTTAAGCAATCATGCATGGATTCGAGTTTTAACGCAGATTATAAAGAACAGTGATTGCCAATTATAATTTAACACAAACCAAAAATTTACTTCTTGTCCTTTCTAATGGATGATATAAGTTCTGTGTTCTACTGCAAAGCTGTAAGTTACACAACTAAGCATAGCATTTTGTATGGATGCTAGGAGATTTCTTCTAGATTTTTCAGACACAAAGGGATATCTCTGGATATAAGTAGCTCTATTTTGAATTAACAGGACAGTTTAAGAAATGGAACAATGATTTAGAACTTCACTGGATAAGAAAATATGGCATTGGAATTGTATATGTTTTAGATCCTGCAATTATAAGCAAATTGAGGGAAAAAATTGGACTAGGTTTAAATGTCCTTGCTTGTGATCCAATTGCATGGGCTGGCATTTTGTTCTATTCTCATCTAAAATATTTTCTAATATATACAGGTCAATACAAAATTGTTACATTATTTACATTACAATATTAATAAAAACATAAAAAGAAAGGTTATAATTATATACATGTGCATGATTAAAACAATATACAAAATAATTAATTATTTAAAGTAATTCATGTTTCTATATCTTGATATATATATACACATTTTAATTAGGCAACAACAAAGTAATGAAAGACTCTTTGGTGACTGTGATCATAATACTATAATAATATGTTATAGTTAAAATTATAGTCTTTATATATTCCAGTGTAAAAGAAATTATAAGATATTATTTTGCTGTAACAATGACTAATGAACACAGTGCAGCAGACATACTAATCCTACTAGCCAACATATGATGTATGTTCACCACAGACCTAATGATACTTCACATGATGTTTATTGTGTCTGTAGTCATTAGTATATCATTATAAGCAGTACTATTTGAGGATCGTACAAAAACTTTACACACTCCTGAACCTTGCAATTAGAACACATCACAAAGCCAACTGGAGTTTATATTCTCCGCGAAGTGATTTCTATTTAACCACAAAGAGAATAACAATTTATGTAATTAGCATTATAAATCTGCCAATATTCCTCAATTTTGGCTGCAGATTATAATACTTTGTTTGTTACTTTCTTCAGTTTAATTCCGGTCCTAATCATATGGTAAAAAAAGGTAAAGGTAAAAGTGTCCCTGTGCTTAATTAAGCACCATGCCAGAGACGCATACAGGGGAATGGAGGTATAGTTCCATCATTCTTGACCTCAGAACCAGATGGAGGTGAGTGGTCAGCTTAACCCCCCAGCTGCTTTAGACCTGGAGAATGAGCCTCAGGAACCACTGGATAGGAGGCTTGGTGTGCTCCAGAGCCAGTTGGCATGCTGTGTAGAAGAAAAAAATCTCTTTCCCCTGCCAGGATTTTAATGCCAGCTGTTCAGCCTGCAGCTTGTCACTATGCATACTGATCTGTCCTGGTTCCCATACTCTTCCTATGACTGATAATGTACTGATGAAAGAGATACTAGTAGCAGTAGCAGTATCAGTAGCAGCAACACTGGGTTTAACAGTGTTTCAACTGCATCTATCAAGCAGTCAAATTATCTGAGCATGCTCTTAAAAATACCAATATGTGTGTGGTCTGACAATAAAGTTCGCAAACTCTGCATACTTCATTGCTGAATTTCACTGTGGTCGCCTTCAAAGTAACCCCTTGGGAAAGTGGAGCTGAGGCGGGTTTTCTCCAAGTACTTCGGTTTCCCCTGCCAATCTTCATTCCACCAAATTCTCCAACATCATAATCACCAAGGGCAGGCTACAATAGGCCAATCAATGGCCGCCGTGCTGAGTGGACCCAGTTGGACTCCACTGCCCACTAAGCGAATTAAAAATCTTGGGAAGCTATGCACTGATGTCACCACCTAATCCACCATTCAAAAAAAATTTTGGAACTGGTTTTGTGGAAGGGCCTTCTAAGATGCAGTCATATTACTCCTGAGGTCATCAATGTCATCAAAATGGCTTCCTTTCAATATTTCCTTTACCTTCGCGAACAGAAAAAGTCCCTATAAACTTGCACTAACATCTCTTTGATTTCACTTCCATTCTTTCCATGCTTAATAAGAAGTTTAATATTTGATCGTTGCTCTAATTCAAGCTCCAACATTATTAAAATTCCTGGTACTCATGTCTGTTAGAGGCTGAGTTGACCCCAGGGCCACAGAGCGGCTGGAAGGATTAGGTCAGATGAAAAAAATCCAATGACTTCATCAGGACTTGAACCCGCGACCTTCCAGCTTGTAGCATAGTGCCTAAACCAACTACATTACCGCGTGGTCCCCCGGAATATTCTTGAGGGTAAAGGGAGGCCGACGCGTAGGGCTGAAAACCTTGCCGCCATCTATGAGCTGATTATCTAGAAAATGTGGGAACCTGAACATTTCACAACCCTATGGGCCTCCACGGCCTGTTACAGGGATACCTTTACTTTTTACTATTTTACTTTGACATTCTCATAATGGCACATAAAAACACACTCAGAAAAAGATTGCCATAGATCAACAACACTGTTGTGAAACGCTGATATGTCAGCATCATCAAACCATACTAAGATTTCTGTCCACACTGCCACGGCAAGCACACGGTGGCAAGTTCGCGAACTTTATTGTCAGCCCTGGTATATATACAGGTGAACACACAGTCATGTAAAACTAGTGGAAGGCTTTCTGCAACTATATAAGGACTTATTCTTTTGTATCTCCTTTCCTTCGACCCTTTGGTACTTTCATCTCCTGCCCTCCTTTCTAACACATTCCTTTCCCATCATCTCCTTCTTCCTTCCTAGCTCTGATTTGCTATGTTAAAACAGTGTAGTAAGTTACATCTATATGCTTCAAACGGAACAATGAAGTACAGAGCTATGCCTGTGTATGTACATGAAAACTATATGTTTTATTAGTAGCATAATACACAAACATAGTCAATCATAAACCACATTCTATTATATATATATATATATAAAATCAATTTAAATCAATTAAAATAAAACTGTCCTCAAAACATATTTGTAGGATCAAGGAAAACAATGATCAGTAACGCCAGCAGAATTAGCTTAATGATGAGGGAAAAAAATTTTATCCAGTCCCTCAAATATAAAATTTACAACTCAAGCACTGATTGATAGATTTCTGCAGATACACAATTTAAATTCTGCAGCGCAACACTGAGATATCTACTCTTCTGAGATCAATATTCTTGAAATGATTCAAACAATAGAAACAAATTAGGAATGATTTCAAGATGGAAATAAAATCCCATGAATCCAATGTCTGTCATCTTACAGAATCTCAAAATCATAAAATTCTTGGTTATATTGTAAAATGAAGATGGCAGTAAAAGAGAGCTGTCAAATATAATGTATAACATTACTAGGTAGCTGTGTTAACTCTGCCTGTCACAAGCAGGGGACTGTCATTAGTAATGACGTACTGCAATGTGCTACTAATGAATATGTTGTCAGTAACACAGATGCTACGTTCTTTCATTATATACAAAGAGCACTGTTCTGAGATTTCACTGCGATGTGCAAAATGAACATCCCAGAATGAAACTATCATGTACTTTAAGCACAATAGAACACTGTAGGTCTGGGTGCAAGGGCCGAAGAGGCCTACCCCTCATACATTCATTCATTCATTCATCATGTACTTTCATCTATGGAGGCAGGTTGGAATACCTTCACCTCAGGTCTGCTAGTCATAGAAGGTGAAAAAAAAGGGAACCCAGTGCCTGTGGGGCATAACTGGACCACCCTGTCACTGGGGGACATAAATACAGAGACCTGGTTCTCCATGTTGGGGGTTGGACACAAGGCTGATGACCTTGCTCTGTAAGAAAAAAATACTATTGTGAAATCCAAAGAAATGAAAACCAGACTGTCTGATTCATGACACATAGGTTGGAATGAACAAATCTGGCAGAATCTTCTAAGGAAGGCTACAGTTCAAAAATGGCTGTTTTGCCGATGATGATGACGATGACAATGACAATGACAATAATGACTATCATGTATTGTGAAACACCTGATTTAGGTTAGCTGTTTTACCGTGTGTACCAATGCTGGCTATCTATGTGGTCTGAGTATCTCATTGGGATGGTTTACTCTCACTTAACATACAGTACGCAGTATCATAACATATATCACCTTCAGCAAATACTCTATTCGGTAATGGTTAAGAAATACAAGAAACTGTGACATTTATTTTACAGTATTACAATCATAAAAAATTGTATCTTTTTGGTGGGGAGGGGGTTCCAGTGCCTACACAGTAATTGACTTGAATCTTCTCGTGCTGCACCTCTGTGCACTTTGCAGACTTCATCCCTTTCGTACACCTGTCATTATACCGGAGAAAGAGGAACTTCCTAAACATCTAAGCTTTAACTACCAACCTCAAGGCTGATAACACAGAATTACACTGCTGTGAAATTAAAATTAAATAATGTGAAGAATAATAATTAATATTAGTAAGATCATTGTGAAAAGTTAGATTCTTTGAAGCAATCCATAGGCCACACCAGTTTGTCATTCCTAATTTTACAGAATAATTAGAAACTTAATAACAGTAATCTAATGTGAGGTTGACTAAAACCAATCACTTAGCAAGGTAACATAAGTTATATGCAATTGTACATGTAATTATATAACAATATAACATATTGTTAAACTGCACACTTCCATCCTTCCAAACTCTATTCATGCATACTACAGTGTGGTGTTATATAAAACATCACAGATCATTAATGAGATACATTTACTACTTTCTTCTGATTGAAAAAAGAACAAAACATCCTTAAAAATAATACAAATGCAAACGAGATTTCTATGATTACTGGTCTGCTTCATGAGGCAAAATCCAGGAACTGTTCTACTAAATCAATTGGATGGCCAGTTATTAAAAGCAACTCCAGACTGACAGTACAGTACAAGCAATGTCAAAGTGAACTAACAATATGAGATCAGATGTCAGTAGGCCATTTATTTGGATATCATAAATGAATATGAATAACAACTGCTAAATGCGATACAAAAATTCTGACATCATATATATATATAAGCAAATATATGTGACATGATTTTCTAAAACTTGCCAAAAAAAAAAAAAAAAACTCTCAGTAATGCCATGAAGGAAGAGACTTCTCTTTAGACTTGCTCCGAAGGTGACAGTAGCGTATCACCTACAACGTAGCCTGTCCTGGAGAAATGAGGTCTGTTGATTCAATCCTTGCTTGTCGTAACCAGTCACGTAGACTCCGAGTGCGTTCTACGAGTGATGGATCGGTAATAGTTGTACTGCCTCCCTGTGGCAGTACAGATGTTCTGAAAGGTGTAGTGCCATTTTGATGAGCCAATGCTGTACCTAGCTGTGTAAGTTCACTGGCTCCAGTCTGACCTACAAACACCATTATGGCACTACTTACATATGGTTTACTGAATGATGCAATCACTAGTTCAGACTATATGGTGTTGAGTAGTAAGGTCATTAGTGAATAATAACAAAGAAAGGGGAAGGAAAACACTGCATCCTAATCGAAGGTACTACATACACAGAGAAACCCATAAAAATCGTCAGTCAGGAAAGTCAGTGTCCCAGCTAAGATCTGAAATGGGCACATCCCATGTTCAAGTCAGATGTGTTATCTCTTGAGCGATTGGCTTGATTGGCTGTTACAGACATGCAATACTCTAAACAATTTACAACCCCAAATCCACTCAAACATGGGACAATATTTCTAACAGTTTAATTGCTATTTTATTATACTGTCATGTGTATTAGTGACTACAGATGGGTTCTGGATTGGTGAATAGATTTATTAACACCTTATACAATCAACTAGTACTTACAAGCAATACAGCGCTATCACTGATTTACATAATTTACAGTTCATCCATATACATGCACTACAATCCTCAGTCTTCACTAGTCATTCCCTCGTAATGGAATTAAAAGTCTCACTGTGACTATATCTTCTAATCATACACTAAGTCTTCACAGGTTGACTTCTAATTCTTCTTCAAGTACTAACTTCCCGTGGCTATCTCCTACCAACAACTGACTAAACTCTCATTCCCGTTCTACGACTGACTTCTCGTACTCTTCTGTGCCCCTATAGCTGCTAGCCTCGGAATTCTACTCTCCTATAATTCCTAGGCACGAGCCTCATGGAAGACACATCTTCTGTTGTCCTTTATAACCACTTGGCATGGACCAAAGCAGAAAACACAGTCTCTCTATTGTTATGTAACATCACAATGTACACAAGAATTCGCATGAAAATGCTCTTCGAATATTTGAAAGGAAAATTATAAAGAAAATCTATGGTCCTGTTTGTGAAGACAGTGTTTGGAGGGTTAGATCCAACTCAGGCATGCAAAATCTCTTAGGCTTAGTTGGCTGGGTCATGTTGAGTGTCTGAAGAGTGAGGGGACTCTGAAATGTTTATTGAACAAAAAACCCTTTGGAGTTTGTACAAGGGGACGACCTATGATGAGCTGGTTCCAAGATGTGAAGGATGACCTGAGAAGAACGAGGATTGGTAAATGGAAAGAGAAGGCACAGGAATGAAATATATAGTGGCTAATTGTGAAGGAAGCCAAAGTCCACTAAGGGCTGTAGAGATGAGAAAGAAGAATTGGGCACTCTCCAACCCACCCACCAATATAACTCATTCATTTTAATATAAATCTTACTTCAGAATCCAGATCTAATTTATACATGACAATATACAAAATGTGAATGGTCAACTTCATGCTCCAGCTACTTTACTCCAAGGAGCAGAAGAAGAAAGAATCATGATATCCTAGTTTTTTTTTAATACATTTTAATCCTAGACCTTCATCTGAGGTTTTCAAACCTTTAGATTTTCAACTTTTATGGAACACCTACAAATTCCTGGACACCCTGTAGCAGGTTGGCGATATGACAATATGATAATGAAGCTCATTTATATCAAATCAATAAACACAATCATTTAACAAAAACCATACAGAATACTTCATGGTTCCTGTGAGAAGCTTGATATTATCAGTACAAGCATCAGAGAGCAACACAGAGACATCTAGTAAAGCCTATACAAACATAAAGCAAATTCATGCCTCGCAATTAAGTAACATCTTTCAGATATGGTACAATGAAATTGTCGTTACTGAACAGGCTGACACAGCAGTAACATGTCTGCCTTGAATCTGGGAGATATCTCATTTGAATCCTGGCTACTGGATGACACAGGTGAGGCTGAGGGTTCTGTCTCTTTCAGCCTTGACAGGTAAATTCTTTTAGTAAATATGCCATGATCACTTCTGCCCTTATATACCTCCCTAACCTTCATTCAGAAATATCCTTCCAGATCCAATTTCATGCTACAAGATCTCAATATTTGACAAACTTAATTATGGAGCTGAGCCCTTCTTGAGGAGCCACCAAATCTGCAGCTACTCAAAGATTTTTCCAGCATTTTATGGAACCTGAAGGTTCATTACTGTATTCACAAGAGCCCTCCACTGGTCCCTATCCTCAACCAGATCAATCCAATCCATACCATCCCATCCTATCACTCTAAGATCCATTTTAATATTGTACACACACCTATGTCTTGGTCTTCCTAGTGGTCTCTTTCCTTATGGTTTTCCCACCAATATCCTATATGCAGTCTTCTTCTCCCCCATTCGTGCTACATGCCCTGCCCACCTCATCCTCCTTGACCTGATCATTCTAATTATACTTGGATTGATCTGGCTCAGGATAGGGGCCGGTGGAGGGCTCTTGTGAACATGGTAATGAACCTTTGCGTTCCATAAAATGCTGGAAAATTCTTGAGTAGCTGCAGATTTGGTTTCTCCTCAAGAAGAGCTCAGCTCCATAAGTACGTAAGTAAGTACATTTCAATATTAAAGTTACGGATAATCAGAAGTAAGTGCCTATGTACTATGGGGTCACAGCAATGCTATACCAAAAGAAGTTCTTTCTATCATTTGTTGGCAACATGATATATTATGTCTGTCCATGAGAGAACTGCTTTTAAAATTGTTTGCAGCAAATGTATCATAGCTGTGCAAGTCTAATTTTATTTGGGGATTGAGAATTCATAATAATGATACTTAGCAGAAAAGTTTTAAATTCTCATATAATAAAACAATAAAACTGAATGAGATACAATACCCAAACTTTGCATGAACTAACCTAGAGCAGCTGAGAGCTGGGCAGTCACATTTTGTGGCCTTGGAAGTGAAGATAGAGTGAACTGGCCCATGGTGGACAACTTCTGCTGAGCCTGGTGTTGCAGGGCCTGCATGTGATCAGACACTGCAGGGGTGGCTGTAGCTCTGGAGCTCACCAGCATGGGCCACCCCACGTTAGGGTACACCAACAGTGGAGGAGGCACAACTGTGGCATATACGCATTCACACATGTCCACTTGCCAAAATGCTTTAATTATTTAGTTAAACTTCACTTAATCCAGTGACTCTAGAAAAAAGATCATTCTCATCCTTCCCGAATGGCTTCAGACGAACATTCTGTGCTAGTGTGATATAACACTTTTATGCCACTACTGAAAAACAGCTGGAAAACTCATTCAAATAAAAGACAAAACATGAGAATCATATTCAACAAATCATGTAAACTGATATTTCAAACATTTTCTAGTTAAGGTAGCCATAAAACTTTCACTGTGATGGAAAGGCATCTAATTACTGAGTATATAAGATTTGAGATTTTCATAGTGTTGAAGATCTGTATTGTGTTTTTCTTGGTTAAGACACTGTGTAGGCTGATAACAGCTATAAATATTTCAGAGGAATGTACCGTCTCAGTACTCAGGGCAGAATATGGAGGCAGTATGTTTTCCTCAAAAATGTCAGTGTCCACCCACCAGACTACACTGTGTCATAACCCAGAAGAACAGAATATGAATCTGAATTGATCAGAAACTAATCAATAAAATCAAGGAGTCACTGGATTATGGTCATTTAACCTACTGTAAAAAAATACTCTGGCAAGTAAATGTAACTACAAAGCACTTAACAGGCAAGAGTCCAACAAACAACAATTAGGGTATAAATGAACACAAGCATTTATAAACCTATTGGGGAGATGCCATTCAACTGTCATGCACAGGTTCATCTTTTCTGTACCCTTCTTTGATAACTGTTCTACAGACATTCATTTTACAACTAACATTACTAAAGATAAAATATAAGGCTGTTTAAAAGATGAGGTAATTGTACAGTCCTTTAATACAGAATTAAGATTCAATATAATTGTGCAATGACTAACAATGTAACTAAAAGAAACATGAATACATTTGGTATACACCACAATATAAAATTGCATACTTCAGGTAATTATCATAGTTAATAAATTTAAATATTATCATGCTTTATATTTCCATACCTAATTCTAAAGCAAAAGGGAAATAAAAAAAAGAACAATGTGAACATACTTGCTCATGAAACCATGTGGTCTTTTAGGTGGATATTGCTGGTGACCTCTGATGCCGAAATGAAGAGGATAAGGATGCTGTTATGTTGTACAGCCAGGTTGTGATGCAGGACATCACTCAGATCAAGAGGAAGGGGAGAGGAGACAAAATGCAATCCAGGCCAATAGGAGTCATGAACGGGAAATGTGTAAAGAAGCTGAATTGTTTCATATTTGGTCCGTTACACTATCAATCACAAATTGTCAATGAATAATCCGTCGAGTGTAACAACGTTCTTAGGTCACTTATTTATTTCACTCGCCTTACATGTTTCGGTTCAAAAGAACCATCATCAGAGGCACGTTACAAACACATGAAACCACTGGCGTTGTATTGTACACAGTATGTAAGCTGCGTGATCTGCTAGAGATGTCGGAGTGTAAAAGCACAACACTTTCTAGTAACGTTGAATGCATGTACACCTCTTGCATTCCATCCAAAGAATGCTCTCAAATTGAGCCGTCAATGTTAAAATATTTAAAAGCTTAAAACATTTGAAATAAAATTTGGCTCCTTCTTGTTGATTCGTCCCGGTGATGGGAATCGTCAACTTGAGGTTGTGTATGCTTTTGGTCGGATGTGTCTTACGCGTTGTGTGTTGTGTACTGCAGTACACAACACACAACGCGTAAGACACATCCGACCAAAAGCATACACAACCTCAAGTTGACGATTCCCATCACCGGGACGAATCAACAAGAAGGAGCCAAATTTTATTTCAAATGTTTTAAGCTTTTAAATATTTTAACATTGACGGCTCAATTTGAGAGCATTCTTTGGATGGAATGCAAGAGGTGTACATGCATTCAACGTTACTAGAAAGTGTTGTGCTTTTACACTCCGACATCTCTAGCAGATCACGCAGCTTACATACTGTGTACAATACAACGCCAGTGGTTTCATGTGTTTGTAACGTGCCTCTGATGATGGTTCTTTTGAACCGAAACATGTAAGGCGAGTGAAATAAATAAGTGACCTAAGAACGTTGTTACACTTGACGGATTATTCATTGACAATTTGTAAAGAAGCTCTTTATACGAACTAAAATATTACTGTGTGATGGAATTCAATTTCATGTCATGACACTGGCACTAAAGCTACAAGCCACTCACCTTGTCTGCTTGTACCATCTTTCTGCTGCTTGTTAAGCACCCCCCAGATCTCACGTATCTCTGTATTGAGGTTCTCCAGACTTTGAATAATCTCAGTTGACTCTTGGTAATGACCACCGCCACATGCTCCACTGCCCCCAATGTGTCGGTGTACATTATCAACCTTTCCTGCAATAATCAGATATGTTGGACTACTGTCATTAGCTGTATAGCAATATTAAAAGAACATGATACTAGTGTGCTACATATAAGTGTTCCAAAGGCTCTAATGTCACTGTGCTAAAACAGACATACCTACCTACCTACCTACCTACCTACCACTTGGCGCTACAGCCCTGGGTGAGCCTTGGTCTCCTCTACAACCATTCTCCACAACCAATGCGTGTTGCCGTAGGAATGGATCCATGCATGATGACACAAGGCTGGTTGTTAGGTTTCTGAACAAAATTCTTTTTACCGGATGAGGTTGTTAGCCTCATGCCCAATCCCCAACCTGGAGGACCTGGGTATCTCTCTTAGTCTGATGGACTCTACCCTTTGATCTTTCTGGCATGGGTGACCTACCAGTAGTTAAACTACCGCCGGCATTTCTCTCAAGGTCACACAGTCACACAAGCCCCACCACCAGGACAAGGTGGAGACACCTTTTCAGTTTCCTTTGCCAATTCTCATTCCACCAACTGCTCCGCATTCATTAATCATCTCATCATCTGACAGTCCACAGTCTCAATACTGACAGCATCATTTATTTCAAATTCAGTAAATCCAAAACATAGGTTGAAATACAACCTTGGATATAGAACATGTCAATAATAATATTAAAATAAGTTCCAAACATTGAAACAGTCAAGATAAACAATAAAAACGATATAAAACAGTACACAGTGTAATAACAATTTCATTAAATACAAACAGATTAAAACAAAGAATTTAAATTATTAGTAACATGAATCTTCTATATACAATTCCACCCAAAATATATTAAGTACAAAAGATTATTATGCGCTTTAGTTTCAAGATAAATATAAGCAATAAATATAACGCCTCACATACCAGTTAAATATCATATATACCTGTCACAGTCATACAATAGTCTGAAATCATTTACATAATTTAATGTAATCGTGTGTTAAAAAATAAATTATTAATAAAGTATTATAAAAATATTCATCGGGAAATAGTTTGGTAAAATTCATCAATGCTATAAAATGCATGTTCAGTGAGATATCTTCTCAATAAAAATTTGAACTTCTTAATTTCTCCAGATGATGATTTAATATTCAAAGGTAATTTATTATACAATTTGCTTCCAGAGAACAGGACTCCTTTTTGTGCAATTGATAAATTTGTAAAGGGTAAGTGTAAATTGTAATTATAACGGGTATTAATATTATGTATTTCTGTATTAAATTTGAAATAATTTTTATTCTTAATAACAAAGAGAAGCAAAGAAAAAATATATTCAGATTGGAGTGGCAATATTTGTAACTTTTTAAACAATTCCCTACAAGAATCATATTTTCCTGATCCAGACATAATTCTTATGAATTTGATCTAATCCTTCCAGCCAAGGTATGGCCCCGGGGTCAACTCAGCCTCTAACAGAAATGAGTAAAAGCCTCTTGGCACGGTGTATATCCCGTATGTCAAGGGAATCTCTGAGAAGTTCAAGCGCATAGGGAACCAGTACAATATTAGAACCGTCTTCAAAACTAAACACACTTTACGATCTTCGCTCGTGAGAACGAAACCAAAAAGGGATCCTCAACAGACGGCACAGTGCGTCTACAGCATTCCCTGTCAATGTGGCAGAAGCTACATTGGTGAAACAGGTAGACCACTGGCTGTTCGAATCCGTGAACACAAGCACAATCTTAAGCAGGGTCTTCTAGAGAAATCCAGGTTGGCTCAGCATGCATATGAAGAAGGTCACAGGGTAAGCTGGGATGAAGCTAGGATCTTGGAGATTGAAAGCAACAGCAGATACAGGAAATACAAAGAATCAGCTCATATGGCATGTTCATCCAATCCGATCAGCCAACCCAGTTTGGATATTTCTCCTATATGGATCCCCCTCATCAATGAAGAGGTTAACAAACCAAAAAATGTAATTTCATGAATATTAGTGGTTCCACTACTACTGCAAGTTTTCTTCCGGGGATTAGTCTGATTCCCGGAAGTCGCCATGGTGGCACGATTCTTTATCCATGCAGATCAGGCATGCTTTATCCAGTTTTTACTTTCGTTTTTAACTGAATTCATGGAATATAACCCATACTTCTGTTTCTTTACATTGTTGACAAGTGCATGTTTGGCACAAATTTTCTATCATGTTTTTACTGCGATTTTATTCTTTCCTCCCACTGACGGAACCGGTTGTCGGTTGTTCATAGGTTGTTTCTACAGATCAAGGTTTGTCCAGTGATTGAGACTAGCTCTTTCTAAGGGGCCCAACTGAGTAGGTTAAACCTTCCCTATACACCTGAAGACGGAGACAGATCCAGTCTCCGAAACGTTGTGGT
>NW_019718288.1:264808-421361 GCF_002891405.2 Cryptotermes secundus
TGATAAATCGTCTTTATTGTATCCAATGACATAAAGGGTTTTATTGCCCTTATTGCAAAACATGCTTTGCTTAGTCTTACTGATAATAAAGTTAAGTGATTTTTCCATGACAATGAACTATCTATATTTATTCCCAAAAACTTTGAACAATTAATATTTGTAATTAATGTATTAGTAATTGTACTTTGGATTTCTATTTCTCTATGCTTCTTTAGGAAAAATTGTAAAAACTGTGTTTTATCACAATTTAGAGTTAAAAAGTTTTTTTTAAACCATATCATTGCTTCATTAAAAATTAAGGTAACATTACTTCTAAATTTTTCAGGATTCAAATTAGATACAATAATACTTGTGTCATCAGCAAATAATACAGGCTGAGCTAGTTTTCTTAAGGAAGATGGGAAATCATTAATGTAAATAAGAAATAATAGTGGTCCCAGTACAGAACAGTAAACAACTAACTTAAAAAGAATCCCTATACAACTAACTGGATCACAAAGATGGTTTGATGCAAAATGGTTGATTCACATAGTCGAGTGGTAGAACACATGCCAATGTACCAGTGCTGCCAGCTGCTGCAAAGAAAACCATCAGTCCAGTTATTTAACTGACAGATCTCACATACAATATAACAAGTTTCAACTAACCTAGCTGGATGTCAGTGCCCAACTCAGTACTGCTAAACCCAGATGACCCACTGTGTGAGCTCAGGTCACTCAGCGTAGCATGTTCTGTGGATTCAATTTTTTCATGACTTTTAGGCCGTGGAGAAGAGGCCCGATGCAATGATTGCTCTAAATGACGCAGGCGAATTATTTTCTCTCCCAGAAGACTTCGTGTCCTGTGTAAACTTACTTCCATATCTGTCAATTCACGTTCTTCCTAAAACACACAACACCAGGAAACTATACACTTCACACTCCACGTATCTGTAATATCAATAACTCTCATACGATAACGAAAACAATATGAAAGACAACGGCCACATTCATATCAAAATACAGGTATGCTGGTATAGATATGTCTGGGGATCTTCATTAATTTACTCCTTAACACTTTGCGGACTGCGCGCCCTTTAAATGGTTTTTCACTTTTAAACATGGCGGACCGTTCACGTGTTAACAGGTTTTAAAACACGATAAGTTGCAACACACTATACATCTCTCTGGCTCCACCTAGCTAGCACGTAGCTGCTTGCAGCTGCGTTATAAGACTCTGGAATGTCCACTGACCAATCAGTTACTAGACCTCGCTGTAACTCTATGCCCCTGCAAAGGAAAATAAATGCCTTTATTTCTTCAAGCTTTACGTAGCAAGCTGTCAGTCCGTAGTTCAATATGGATCAAAGACCAAAGCGGTTGACACCCAAGTGATTTCTTGGAGAACAAGAAATATCTGACTTCTTCTCCGATGAGCTATCTGACGTCCCTTGTGAGTCTGCTAGTGATAGTGACTCACAATCTGATAGTGAGTGTGGCAGAGGCAAACAAAAAATTGTGACCACAGACATTGAAAGTGAAAGTGACCGTAGCTCCGACGAATGTGCGGGTAGCAACATTGAGGGGACAGCCACATGGGGAAAAGTAGACAAAACGCCTGCTTTGGGACAGTTTACTGGAAACCCAGGGGTGAAGCAAATTCCATCGGACCCAACGCAAGTGTCTGAAGTAGCGGAACTGTTTTTTGGAGATAGTTTCTTTGACATGCTATGTCAGGAAACTAACAGATACTATCTCCAACACCGTGAACATTATGACAGAAGTTATAAGGCGTTGAAGTGGGTGGATGTCACTTCAGCAGAAATGAGAAAATTTTTTGCAATCATCTTTCTAATGGGCCATACAAGGAGGGATAATCTGAAAGAGTATTGGTCAACAGATCCATTTTTAGAAATTCCAATTTTTGGTAAAATAATGAACCATAAGAGATTTGAGCAAATTTGGTGGTGTTTGCATTTCAATGATAATGAACTGCAACCACAATCAACAAGCAGGCTTTTCAAAATTCAGCCGTTATTGAACTTTTTCGTTCAGAAATTTCAAACAGTTTATAAGCCAAACCAACAACTGTCTTTGGACGAATCTGTGAATCCTTGGAGGGGAAGGCTTCGTATGCGAACATACAATCCTGGGAAACTTACAAAGTATGGCCTACTTGTTCGTGTAGTTACTGAAAGCACTTCAGGCTATATTGGAAATTTAGAAATTTATTCTGGTGAAGGAAAGAAATTACAAGAAACTATTCTTTCCGTTTTGGAACCCTATCTTGATCAAAATTACAATGTCTATCAAGACAATTATTATAACAGTGTGGCAACTGCAGAACACCTATTTTCGAGAAAAGTACGTGTTTGTGGAACAATTAGGGTGAACAGAGGCCTTCCTCCAGATCTGAAAGAGGAATGTAAATCCCTGAAATGTGGTGAAACCACATTCAGAAGGAAGGGGGATATGCTTCTTCAGTCCTGGAGGGATACTCGTGTCGTGAATATGATTTCCACAATTCACAATTCGAGCATGGTTGATGTTCAAAGGAGACATGGACAGGTAAAGAAGCCTGTTTGTATTTCCGAGTAGAATATGTTCATCAAGGGAGTTGATAGAGCCGATCAGTACTTGGCCTACGAGTATTATTCTCTTCCTTGGAAAACAATAAAGTGGACAAAGAAAGTTGCCTTGTGGCTTATAAATTGTGCCATTTTCAATTCATTTTTAGTTTTCAAAAATCTAAACCCTCATTCAAAATTGAAATACAAGGCATTTCTGCTGAATGTGGCAAAAGCCTGGGCTACAGACCACACGGTGGCGGCAGACACAGTCTTAGTACAACCTGGGCTGTCTACTCCCACCCCACACAGGCCTCATTTTGACCCCCCCTGGGCGACTCTCGGGTGATAAGCGTGAACATTTCAAGGGGAAGCAGCCTTCTAGGCAATTCACAAGAAAAGGAGTAGGACTGTCTACATTTGCAAGTTTTGTGTAATGCCACTTCACCGAGGGGAATGTTTTGAGAAATATCACACCCTCAAGCACTTCTAGAAGCATTGGTAAGTGTTCTCAACAAATTTTAGTTCATAAAATTAATTAGGAGATTTTATATTAATTTTTAAAGTGAACAGTGCACAAGTTAGGGTAGTTGGTATAAAAATGCCAGTCCGCAGGGTGATTTAAATATTTAAATTGCCGGTCCGCAAAGTGTTAAGAAACTGGTAATGTATGCCTGTTGGGCAGATGTCCAACAAGGCTCCAGCTCCGTGTCAGGCTGCTGTGTTCAGTGGTAGAATCTTTTCTTACCTGGTAAAGCTGATCTAGCATGTTGCGCGCTGTTATGCTGCCATCTAGCTGTCGCTGTTTAAGTTCCTTCTGCCTGGACTGGAAGGTTGTGCGTTGTGCTCTCAGAAAGTCCTTAGCTCTCCGTACAGAGTCACGTTCCAAGTGGATCCGATGACGAAAGAATTCTAGCTCTGAACTGCCCAACTGGCCTGCATATGACAACATCATTATTGAACTGGGTACACCACCTATAACAAATATGTTCTACAGTAAGCCACAGTCACAACAAAGTCTGGTCCCACGTATCTAAACATATAAAACATCATGGGACCAAGTCCAGTAACTGTAACAAACCAAACATTTAATAACTACATATGTATACTATATAATTTTCTAAATTGTTATTATTATTATTATTATTAGTAGTAGTAGTAGTATTATTATTATTATTATTATTGTTGTTGTTGTTGTTGTTATTATTATTATTATTATTATTATTATTATTATTATTATTATTATTAAACTGAAAATTATTTTTCCTGTAACTTGTACTGTACAGCATTTTCCAAAATTTCTGTTGCTCAGTTATGAAAATTCTGGTAACTGATTCTCAGAATGACAGGTCTAAACATGTGCATGGACATCAGCCAAACGCACAAGGATAAACTAATTTCATTGTTGGATTGAGGAATATGACTAGACAAGCAAAGTGTAAACCATCATTTGTAGATAAAATTGCATTGTAATGCAAGGACTTAAATGTGAAAGATGACAAGAGGATAGACAGTAAACTGTGTAGGTTCTCCAACATAATTAATACCTAAATGAATATGATGAATAATAATTTACTTAATAAAAGAAACTGATTCATTCCACTCCTTGTTCTCCTACTAACCATACCAAAGAATCTAAATGCTGTCCAACTGATGAGCTGGGGTATTTATGAGAGACAAGAAGGGGCTGAAGTATGCTGAAATAACTATTACCCTGGTCTAACACATATAATACTTGCTAAGTTTGATTACAAGGAATGAGGTCAGACTAAAGAATATATGAATTAGCCTGTGAACTGCTGTATGATCTACAAATGTATGACAATACACTAACAATAGATACTGGTAATGCATATATCCTTGATTACTATAATCAATTTATTTCTAACATATGATATCACCTGGTCTGAATTTCAACTCGATTACTAACTACACTGATATGCCTTTCATTATTTTCCTTATTTCCTATTCATATAAATTATGCAACAGTATTTGCAAAGTGGTCACAACTGCTTCCTTTCTGTGCATTCCACATATTCATCCTCTCCTCTTATTTGACAATAAATAATCTCTGTAAATACATAAAACATCAAAACATACACATAGATATTTTAATCTACAATAATGCTGCAGCTTTAATCTGGATCATGTTTTACATGCTCTGAATTATATCTGTATATTTCTCTACCTCCCCACCAATGGTGTCTCCACCTTATTGTGGTGGTGGGGTTTGAATACTCCTGAGATACTGAGAGCTATGCTGGCGGTAGTGTAGCTACTGATAGAGTCACCCATACTGGACAAGTCAAGGGGTAGAAGCCAGATGAAGAGGGACACCCTGGTCCTCCAGGTCAGGGGTTGGGCAGGAGGCTGACAACCTCACACTGTAAAAACTAAATTGTTCAGAAACCAGATAATCAGCCTCGGATGAATAGACAAGGAAGATAGAAAGACCCAGGTGAAATGTTTGGAGGATGTGCTTGATGATCTCTGTAAAATGAAAGTGAAAGGAAATAGAGAAGAATGGAGGCAGATTGTTCAGGAGGCCAAAGCTGTAGCACCAAGGGGAAGGATTTGTCAACTTGAGGGCTGCAGCTAATATAACAATGCTGTCACAAGTAAGCAATACGGGTCCAACATACACAAGAATATAAACATGTATTCCAATTTCCTATGCCATTTTGCATATCTAACTGGTCTTGATGTTCATTTATAATTTTCTGCATATATGAATTTATTAAAGATAGAAGTAATCAACAGTACAGGTATTTCTGATAATCAAAATAAAAAAAAAAATGGTAAAGCTGTCCCTGTAACAGGCCATGAAGGCCCATAGGAGTGTGAGAGGTCCAGGCTCCCACATATTCTAGACAGTCGGCTCACAGATGGCGGAAAGATGGCCAGCCTTATGAGCCGGCCACCTTTTACCCCCTACGAAAATTCCTGGTACTCATTTCTATTAGAGGCTGAGCCAACCCCAGGGCCACAGTGTGACTAGAAGGATTAGGTCCATTGAAAAATCCAATAACCTCATCAGGATTCAATCCTGTGACCTTCCGGCTTGTAGCACAGTGCCTCAACCAACTATGCTACTACATGCCCTTTATAATCAAAATAAAAGAGACATTAAACAGCATAGAAAAATAAATTAATTTAGATCCTTAAATATACATATTAAAATGTTCCAAATTAACATTTATATGTCTCAGTGAGGTCTCTGCATACTAGTTCTTTACAAAAATACCTGATAAGCTTGCTGAAACTTTAATTTTACCTTCCTATACAGTATGATTTTTATGGACTGATATATTGAAAGAAATTTCAACCAGTACATTTTTGCATATTCTCCAAATAATCAATTTTAACAGAATTTACTAAAATGGTCTGGAGATAAAACATGTACACAGATGGACACACATGACTTCCTACCATGTGTTCACTTTATGTTCTTAAGAACTATCATCTCATTCTTTCAAACAAAACAGGCCATTTATGAAGTACTACACCTGATCAAGACTGAATTTCATTTTATTCACTCTGAATTATGAAATGATAATATTAAAATGGGTGTTAAAGAAATATGTGTGATGGTGTGGGCTGGACTGAACTGATGCAAGATACAATCCAGTGGCAAGACTCTTGTGAATGTGAGTTTAAGGTTCTCATGGTAGTATCAAGATTAATCTTTGACAGGATGCCATATGGCTTTGTAGCTAGGTATCAACATTTCAGAGGAACCTTTGGTCTCCTATTTCAAGGCAAATTACCTTGAAGATGGGAATAGTGGGTCCCTCCACAGCATTGGGACCTATGTACCAAACTACATAGTAACACATCCCAGAAGACCAAAATTTTGTAAACAACATGATGGTGAACCTCTGGGTTTCCATACATTTCTTTTTCACAAGCTTGACATAGTGCTAACCTGAGTCTGTGGTGAACGGATATCGCAGGTATGTGTCAGTGTGGGTGGATGCTGGGAACTGATCCTCTAGGTCCTCAAGCTTCTGCAGCTGCCTTCGGAGGTTCTCAACAGGTGAGCATGAAGAGTCATCACCTTGGTTACCACAGGTTTCTCCATGTCCACTACTGTTGTTGCTGCTGCCACTGTTGTTGTTGTTATTGTTTTGGAGAAGACGGGAGGTGGATGACGATTTCAGACGTCCAAATAACTGACGACGTCTGCGGTTATTATTTGTGTTATATGCATCCGTAGGATCTAGAAAGTTTCAAGAGGTTTGCTTAAATCTGTAATGATATTCTTTACAATCAGTAGTTATAGTCATGAGATTTTATGTTCTTAAGGCAGTGACAATGAGAATATTTTATTCAAAAGTAGCTCTCCTTGATTTATAGGACAAAACAGTAGCAACTGTCAAGAAGGCCTGCATGTGAACACAATAGCAAACAAATGATTAGAGGAGATTTAAGTTTAATGCCTATGTCATTTCTCAGGGAAAGTAAGAGTTCTGCTTTCTGGGATATAACACTATGTAGTTCACTGAAAGTCAACTGATGTTTTGGAAGAATATGTTGCCTCCATCTTCAGGGTTGAAGAATAAGCCAAGCAAGGAAACCAGTGTGAAGCAGGTAGCAGGCAGAACCTCAAATCCCATGAAGTTACAGTAAATTTAACTTTATTTTAATGTCATTAACCAGCAGAGCAGGTTTGATGAAGATCTTAAATTACATGCCTCAATTATTGTCCTGCGTTAATAAACAAAACAGCAAATAGCATCTTATGGTGCTGAAGAACTGTACATTAACAATGTCACGCAAATAAATGTTAAGTTCTATCTTAAAGTCACATAAACAATATCGCAAATACCTGAATGCTTCTCTCCTTTGTGGGGCTGTAAAGACACAGAAGACGATATGTTGTCACTGTCCACACTGTCCTCACCTCGCTTACCACTCGGTTGCTCAGGTGAGAGCTGAGCAGTTGCCTGCCAGTTTTTTGGATCTGTTGCAGTTGCAGTCTTATTGTTGTTGCTAACAGGTTCCACAGTAACTATCTTATTGTCTGATGATACAACTTCCACTGCGGCAGTCTGTTTCTTGTTACAGCGCTGCTTTTCTGCTGCAGACCCACTGCCACCACTACCACCAGCTTGCTGGCGACCCCTGTCAGCATCAATATCAATCAAAACACCTGCAGAGAGTCATGGTAACCAGCTTCCACTTGTAACACTGCCACGAACACAAAAAGATAGCCTTAAATGCTCAAATACAAGATTAAGCTGTGAGTCAAACTTTTATGAAAGCAAACAGCTATATCCATTAGTTACTAGCTATAATCAGTGTAGGTGGAACAAATTCTAATTTAAAATATAAAAGAAATTTGGTGAACTTCCAAAAAATATGTATTGTAACGGCCTGAGAATAGTCGCTGCAAGAGGAGTATCCAAACCAAAAGAAGACACAGCAAGCACAGCCTTGAAAGAAAAGGAACGGGGATGCACCGTTAGGCTATTTGGGATGAACAGCCTTAAGGAGGGAGCAAAGTGGTGTATTGGCTCTATGCAGGAACTGTTGAGCCACACAGGCCACGGGGCATGCGTGCAACGTGAGAGTTGCAGATTGTATCGGCGCGTTGCTAGGCGACAACTCTGTGAAAACTTGAATTGTGCAACAGGAAGTGCGAGTGACGTCACATACTCCACTCATCCCGTAACAATGCAACACTCGGTAAACACCCCTCCCCGCTAGGCTGTGACATCACTCACACTTCCTGTTGAGCAATCCAAGTGTTCACAGAGTTGTTGCCTAGCAATGCGCTGATACATTCTGCAACTCTCACGTTGCAAGCATGCCCCGAGGCCTCTGTGGCTCAACAGTTCCTGCACAATGCCACAGTATTTTACATGTATAACAAGCAATTCCAGGCAAGCACGTGCACACACCCACACATGCATAAATCGCAATCTCCATCCACCTAACAGCCATGCTCTGTGTCCAGAAACTGATGACAATAGAAGACAACTGAAAATATGTAACGTATTTGTTTTAAAAAGGAAAACTTTGGAAAATCAGAAATTATGTTGTTCTGTGTAGGGATTTGAGTCCAAGCAAATTTCTTTCACTCTGGGAAAAGTATTGGAAGTATGTGACAATGTGTGTTGTTATAATCACTAAACAACAATTCAGTTAAATGTTTTTTACCACAGGATCCCTTATTCCAATATAAGGTATGGTAATGAGAAACAGAATAGTATTGCTTAACACTTTGCGGACCAGCAATTTAAATATTTAATTCACCCTGGGGACCAGCATTTTTAAACCTACTACCCCAACTTGTGCACTGTTCAATTTAAAAATTAATATAAAATCTCGTAATTAATTCTATGAACTAAAATTTTTGGAGAACACTTACCAATGCTCCTAGAAGTGCTTGAAAGTGTGATATTCCTGGAAACATTCCCCTTTGTGAAGTGGCATTACACAGAACTTGCAAATGTAGGCAGTCATGCTCCTTTTTCTGTGAACTGTGCAAACACGACATTGCCTAGAAGGATGCTTCCCCTTGGAATGTTCACTCTTCACAATTTTCACAAGGGTATATTTCCGCATATCACCCGAGAGTCGCCCAGGGGGGTCCACATGAGGCCTGAGAGGGGTGGGAGTTGATGGTCCCAGTCCCACTAAGTCTTTGTCTGACTCTCATTCTGCCGCCACCATCCGGTCTGTAGCCCAGGCCTTTCCCACATTCATCAGAAATGCTTTGTATTTCAATTTCGAATTGGGGTTTAGATTTTTGTAAACCAACAATGAATTGAAAATGGCACAATTTATAAGTCACAAGGCAACTTTCTTTGTCCATGTAAGATTTGAGGCTTTCATGGCGGTGACTATGAAGAAAGCAGTCTTCTGGGATTTGGCACCACCACATATACACGGTGCCAAATCCCAGAAGACTGCTTTCTTCATTTCTTTGTCCACTTTATTGTTTATCTAGAGAGAATAATAGGCCAAGTAGTGATCAGCTCTATCAACTCCCTTCATGAACATATTATACTCAGAAATACAAATAGGCTTCTTTACTTGTCCATGTCTCCTTGAACATGAACCATGCTCGAATTGTGAACTGTGGGAATCATAGTCACAACAAGAGTTCTCTGTCTCCAAAAAAACAGTTCTCCTTCTTCAGACACTTGCGTTGTATCCGATGGAATTTGTTTCACCCCTGGATTTCCAGTAACCTGTCCCAAAGTAGGTGTTTTGTCTACTTTTCCCCATATGGCTGTACCCGCAATTTTACTACCTGCACTTTCATTGGAGCTACTTTCACTTTTATTGTCTGTGGCTACACTTGTTTGTTGACCCCTGTCACTGCCACTGTCTCAGTTTCACTACTCCTCTCACAAGGCATGTCAAATAGCTCATTGGAGAACGAGTATGATATTTCTTTTTCTCCGAGATATCGCTTCGTCTTCAACCGCTTCTGTCCTTGATTCATATTGCACTCACATCCTGCCTGGTACATAACAGCTTGAAGGGTCAAAGATTATTTTCCTTTGGAGGGGGAACCAAAACAGTGAGGTCAAGTTACCACCTACTAGGCAAACATTCCGGAGTAATATTACACAGTAGTCATTCATTTGGGCGGCGCCAGAGAGATGTATAGTGTGTTGCAACTTATCGTGTTCTAAAAACCTGTTAACAGGTGAACAGTCTGCCATATTTAAAAGCGAAAAACCTTTTAAAGGGTGCACAGTCTGCAAAGTGTTAAGGTCTGCTTCATCACATATAACCTCAAAGCTTTAGCATGTCACATTTGCAATTGTTAACTTTATAAAACACATGTCATACATAATTCATAAGTATGTGTATAATCTATATTTATAGTAAATTTCATATTCCTAGCTCCGCTCATACATTAATTATAACTGTCAGTCTAAAAACTAAACAACATTTTTCTTTTCATAGCTGCCATATTGTTTTATATCCTGCAAGAAAAAAAACTGTCTCAAAAAATGTTGCATATCATTTCAAAGATCTATTACCATACATAGTTTCAAGTAATTTTAAATACCATCAATGTTTGTTCCACCTAACAAGTACTTATGTCTGCAATATTGATATTGCTGATTGTATGAAATTAAAAAGTATGAGGTTGGCGTGACTTGCAATAGTGTAATATTCATATCAAATATCTTAAAAATTGGTTCTTACATGACCGACACCAGGAGTTGTGTGACCAAGAGAAAGACTGACATACATAACTACCTGTCCAAAATCAAAGTACATGATTTGTATGACTGTAGAAACCCTGATCACCTCAGGCTCACCTGGCATCAACAGACACAGCACCAGCAATCCCTGCTTTGTGCGATGTAGAACGTTCAGTCTCCGATCCCGTTGTGGTACCACCAGCATCACGTCGTTTGCGTCTCTCCATTGATATCTTTACATCTGTTTTCAGTCTGATGTACTTCTCTTTGAGTGAGCGATATTTATCTTCTAACAGGCGCTTCTCACAGCGGAGCTTTTCAAACACTCTGCAGCAGAGACACAAGGTACAGTTCAGATGAAACAAGACTTAACAATTCACTGCCTGTGTGCCTGTTGGTGTTCTAACAGGTCAGTCAACAAAAAAAGGATTCTACTGCAGTTTCATACATTAAACATAGCGCAATCCCAAACCCTTGAAGCACAAATTTAATTTAATTAATATTTAAAAATTCAGTTATCTCTCACAAAACACATCATGTCTCCACTACAAAGACCACCAAGTAATGATCATTAGAGAAATAAATACTGTTTATTCTGAAAATCATGTGAAATTCACAAATATACTGTATGAGCAAAATTCAGTTACCTAACATTAAGGCATGTGGTACAGATAGTGACTACTGTACTTTAAAAATTAACGTTTCTTGCAGAAATGACGATAAACTGACCAGCCAAGCAATCAGACAACTACATACATGGATCACAGTCCTTACCGAGAATCTGATACTTGCTTATCTCGTAAAGAAATTCCCTGCAATGATACTCATACTCATACTCAATTTTCACTTTTTTTTTTGTGAACAGTTGACAGATTATATAATACAGAATTTGTCAGTGCTTTACTGATTATACAGTGTCTCTTACAGGACAGGACTAATCTGGAACCATCAATTCCTGGCAGGCTAGGTCACTCTGCTATTCTAGGTCTAATGACTATTTACAGTGTCCCTCATAAGATGGGACTTACCTGGAGCTCTCTAACAATTCCTGGCGCGCTGAGTCACTTTGCTGTTCATTGGGCTTTAACAGTCTCTGCTGTTCTAGCTCTAACTCACGACTCAGACGTGCCCGAAGTTCATTCAGCCGTTCTGTATGTTCCCTACGAACCTGTTCCTCCTGAAACAGGTGATTGCATTAGTAAAATAAAACTGCTATTATGGAATTAATAGATATAATGTTAACATTCCTCCCCAAAGACTATTACCTTATAATGGTAGAGACACCCAGGCCAGACAGGTCCACACGACTGGCCCACCTAGATCTTCTCACCAGTAACAAAAGTAGATGAAAACACATACTTGAAGAACCTGTACAATTCATTCACTCATCAATGGCTCTACAGCCCTTTGTAGGGCCCTGGTCTCTTCTTCAGTTTCATAATCTTTTTTTTTACACAGACAATGGAACCTGTACAATATTGATCATAATTATGTTATAAAAGTTTATACAAACTCACCTCCATTCTTAAATCCAGTTTCAGCTTTTCAATTCGAAGAGCATTCTCTGCCTTTAGCTCTATGACAATAGCCTCATGCTCAGTTGTGAGCTCAAGCCGCTTCTGCTCCAGTTTGTGCTCCATGTCACTCTTCAACTTTTCAATTGACTCATTCCTCCTCGTGGCTTCATCGAGCTCCAACAGTTTTGCTGTCCGCATTTCACGTATCTGTACATCTATTGCAGTCATCTCCTGCAGGCCATAACAAAAACAATAACAAAAACAAGCCTTGTTTTTTGCACATTTGAATTGCATCCTTTAAAATCTGTGACCAATATTCAGTCTTTCAATTATCTAAACAGCTAACTAACCAATGCCAAGATAGAAAATCTTCCTTGCAAAGCTAATAATTACTACTTAGCTGATGAAGAAAGGCCCTCCTTTCATAGAATATGGAGATTCATTTCCATTTTACAAAAGCCAGCTATTAGACTCTACCCTCACCCAAATAAACCCAGTCCACAATTAACTAATTCAATAACACAATATGAATAAGTACTTAACTATATGTAGAAGAGTCTGTTAATACAAGAATCAGCCTCTCGACATGATCCTGAGCCAGTTCACATCCTGACCAACAAATTTATCTATGATTCACTTGAATATTATCCTCCCACTTCCTCTTCAGTTTTCCAAATGGTCCCCCAGTCAATATATGCCTCATGTCTCAACAAACTAAGCCACATGTGCTTTAATCTGTCTCCCCTAACACATAAATTAGGAGGAAAAAAAAAAAAAAAAACCTCTGTGGCCTGTACTATTAGTGCCTCGTAACTTTAGCTGCGTGGAAAGGTAAACGCTGTTGTGCAGCACACGAAGCTGTACGCTTGCTGTGGTAATGTTCAGAGCTACTCTCCGAGCAGAAAACATTGCCTATGGAGACCATGAGTAGATACCATGGAATCGATACACCTGACCACACTCCAAGACGCTACATTCCAAACTGGTAGTACCCACACTGACATAAGCTGATAAGTCTGCTCCCCCAGCCCCACGATAGATGGTATGACCCCTCTACCAAGGCCAGAGTTCTGAGGAACTAACTATACTGACCGAGCGACTGCTGCTTGTCGGCAAAGTTAGTGCCAACTTTTGCGGATAGAGGATGTTGCGTGGTCAGCGCAACAAATCCCCACAGCCATTACTCTCGGTTTTCTATACCGGACCCCTAACACATTCAAATAACAAAATCCACATGATGTAATCTTTCCCTGCATCACTCCACTTGTCTCATGTAAATAATCTCTTGTTTATGAAGTCTATCTTATTTGTGAATAAATACTCAGAATACTGAAAGTATTCAGATAATTAGAGTACGGCAATATTCTTCTATTGGGTAGGTGGGTGAGTGCACTTGAAAATAACTGAACCATATGCTGTGATGTGGCCTATAGAGTAAGTCAGTATTTACATCTTTTGTATTCAGAATAAGTACTGAAAGAATAAGGACTATAACATTCTGGCTTACATGAAAATTTAGAGAACGAGTGACAGAATTTAATGAAAAAATAAAAAGTTACTGATAAAAGGATAAACATATGTGTCAAGAGCATGTAGTAAAAAATAAAGGGTATCCTCCACTTTGGAATGCATTATTTCCAAACATATTTTTATAATTTTGAGTGCGTTTCATCTTGGCATTCATTTATTTCTTATACAGGTCAGTTGCTCATAAAGTAAAATGACAATAAGATTTTGTATGCTGCATAGAGGTAAAGTAAAAAGTAAAGCTATCCCTGTAACAGGCCATGGAGGCCCATAGGATTGTGAGATATTGGGGGTCCCACATTATCTAGACAATCGGCTCACAGATGACGGTAAGGTTGCCATCCCTACATGCCAACCACCCTTTACACTCCCCCCCGGAAGATTCCTGGTACTTATTTCTGTTAGAGGCTGAGTCAACCCCAGGTCCATAGTGTGGCTGGAAGGATTAGGTCAAATGAAAAAATCCACCTCATTGGCACTCGAACCCACAACCTTCCGGCTTGTAGCATAGTGCATGTGATTGTGTAATGAAATATGTCACACACTAATTTAAAAAATGACCCCTGAAGATAAATTCTAGATACAATCTCATGCCACATAAAATTCTTTAAATCTGTTATATGATCTCCGGCACTCATTGTAGGTCTTAACTTATTCCATGCATTTTCTAACTGGTAATAACTATTAAATTATTTGAACAATCAAAATAAGTTACCTTTAAATGAGCCTGCTGAAGCTCATCTTTGTGAGCTGACAGTTCTGCTTGCAGTTGGGTTATTGTGGCCTCATTTTCCAGTTCATTCTTCCTAATAAGCTCTTGCAGATGTTCATAATGAGCTCTTTCCAGCTGAGCACGTTCCTTCTCCAACTTCTGTGCCAGTTCTTGTTCAAACTTGGCAGCATGTTCTGAAGTCTGCTGCTCAAGAAGTACTCTATCATCCTCTAGTCTCTTCTCGAATTCTTCTGCTCGTTGCAAACGGATCTTCTCCTCCTCATGCTTCAAGGTCTGAATCTGTGCCCCATGTTCCACTGCAAGTGTCTCTCTTAGTTCCTGTAGTGATGCCTCCATGTTCTCCCTGTAACATCCATTCAGCTTACTACAAAATTATCACTGAAGAGATCCATCTTCCAAGATATAATGTCATGCAGGGCCACGCCATAGGTCAAGCGGTTAGTCACTGGCTTCCCACCACGGCGGCCCAGGTTGTGGTGGACAAAGTGGCACTGGGGCAGGTTTTCTCTGAGTGTTTCAGTTTACCCTGCAATTCCACCACTTACTCCACAATCACTCTCACCTATCATCTGGGGCTGGTACAATATGCCAGAAGTGGCCGCAGTACAAGGGACTTAGTCCCACCAGACTAGCAATAAAAAAAAAAGTAATGTCATCCAGTCCATTGATAGTCAACAGATATTTTAGACAAATGTGTCATAAAGAAACATGCTTATGAAGAATTCTGTCTTCTGGGATATACTGTTGCACAGTCCACTGAAAGTAAACCCATGTTCAGAGGAGCACTCCTACTCCATCTTCAGAGTTTAAGAATAAGTCAAGCAAGACACAAGCATGAAGCAGGTATAGCTAGCTTCAAATTGGTTTCTTGCTCCGAAAATGTGGCACAGTTCAGACATTTGGGAACAACAGTGACAAATAAAAAATTTGATTCAAGAGGAAATTAAAAGACTGAATTCTGGTAATGCTCGCTACCATTCTTTTCAGTAACTTTCGTCTTCTCGTATGCTGTCTAAAAACATAAAAATTAAAACATACAAAACCATAATTTTGCCTGTGGTTCTGTATGGGCGTGAAACATGGCTTCTGACATTAAGGGAAGAACACAGACCAAGGGTGTCTGAGGAGAATACATGGACTGAAGAGAGATGAAGTAATGGAAGGCTAGACAGAACTGCATAATGGAGAGCTTCATGCCTTGTACTCCACACCAAGTATAATTAGAATGATCAAGTCATGGAGCATGAAATGGGAAGGGTATGTAGCATGAATGGGGGAGAAGAGGAATGCATATAGGATATTGACCTTAGAGAGAGAGGATGGGATGGTACAGATTGGATTTATCTGGCTCAGAATAGGGACCACTGGGCATCTCTTGTGAGCATGGTAATGAACCTGCAGGTTCCAGGGAAGCTCTTGAGTAGCTGCACAATTGGCAGCTCCTCAAGAAGGGGTCAGCTCCATGATGTTTGTTAGTTAGAAGTGAGGAGAAAGGAAGGACCACCCCACTATGTGTTCAGTTTATGCATTACATGCAAAGAAAATATAAGAGGAAAGCCAGATTATCTACCAGATTAAGTGTCCAGTGTCCACAGGGATTTATCATTTAACTACCATCTGCAGATGTTATGGTAAGCCTACCGTATACATTTCTCACGGTTCTCCTGCTGTGTCTTGAGGTCTGACTCAAAAGCTGCCATCTTTTCTGCTAATTGCAACTTGAGCCTAGCTTCATCTTCCTCTTCCTTTCTTGTAAGTTGACATCGTAACATCTCCAGATGTTTTTGCTAAAACACATATCATCTTTAGACAAAGCTCAACATTATGTTCACAATTTAGATACCAAAAACAACAGAGAAGGAAAATATTTTTTTTAAAAACTCTGTATAAAAATATTTGTATGAAGCATGATCTCAGACTAGGGTGAAGCAGATTTCATTAACTGGCTAGCAGATCTAAGTAGTATTTCTGGTACTCTGTTAATACTGAATTATTCAGATATTGGATAAAAATTATACAGATAGATTTAGTATGCATACATCCATCACTATAATTAAATTCAGGTTTGCCCATGCATCTGGCTATCCCGACTGAAATTTATCATGATTTTCCTCAGTTTCTGCAGGCAAATGCTGGGATAGTAACTCAATTAGACCACTACTACTGCCTTCCAAATCCCTTCCAATTCAATATTAGTATATCATCCTACCATTTAACACTATATAATCTAGTTAGTGACAGTGATCATAAGGAGAGGTTCAATCTCAAGAAATTAAACGAGGTAGAAAGTAAACAGCAGTACTGTGCTGAAATCTCAAATAGGTTTGCAGCTTTGGAAAACTTAGATACTGAGGTGGATATTAATAGAGCTTGTGAATGGTCTGAAACAAGGAGATGCTTTATCACCACTCCTTTTCAACTTTGCTTTAGATTATTCAATTAGAGAGGTCCAGGAAAACCAGGTAAGGCTGAAATTAAATGGGACACATTACCTGCTGGTCTATGTTGATGATGTTCATCTACTGGGTGATAACACAGATACCATAAAGAAAAACACAGAAACTTTAACTGATGCTAGTAAGGAGGTTGGTCTAGAAGTAACATAGAGAAAACTAAGTACATGTTGTTGTCTCATCACCAGAATGCAAGGCAAAATCATGACATAAAGATAGGAAACAGCACAGTTCAGTTAATTTGGGAACAACAGTAACAAATCAAAACTTGATTCAGGAGGAAATTAAGAGGAGACTGAATTTGAGTAATGCTTGCTACCATTGAGTCCAGGATCTTTTATCTTCTCATCTGCTGTCTGGTTCTGTATGGGTGTGAAACTTGGTCTCCGACATTAAGGGAGGAACATAGACTGAGGGTGTTCGTGAACAGGGTGCTGAGGAGAATATCTGAACCGAAGAGAGATGAAGTGACAGGAGAGTGGAGAAAAGTGCATAATGAGGAGCTTCATAACTTGTACTCTTCACCAAATATAATTAGAATGATCAAGTCAAGGAGGACAAGATTGGTATGGCATGTAGTATGAATGGGGGGGGGGAAGGAAAGTATAGAGGATATTGGTGGGAAAGCCAGAAGGAAAGAGACCACAAGATAGACCAAAATGTAGGTGGGTGGACAATATTAAAATGGATCTTAGAGAGACAGGATGGGGTGGTAAGGACTGGATCAATCTGGCTCAGGATAGGGACCAGTGGAGGACTTTTGTGAACACATTGATGAATTTCTGGGTTCCATAACATGTTGGGAAGTTCTTCAGTAGCTGCACAATTGGCCGCTTCTCAAGAAGGTCTCAGCTATATGTAGTTACTTAGCTACTTAGTCAGTGAGAGTATTTTAAAACACTGGCATAAAAATCCAATTTCATTATTTCACACAGCTTATTTAAAGAAAATCCTTCTCAAAGAATGGCTATTTAGGTAGATTTTACACAAAACTGTAAATAGGTACCTGTTCAATTTCCAAGCGACTGATGGATTCTTCAAGCCTTTGAGCTAATATTTCTCGATGCCTTTGCAATGCTTTTTCATTCTCCTTCTCCAATTTCTGAATTTCTATAGCCAATTCATCTTCATGCTTTTGTTGACCTGCCAATTGTTCCTGATATTCTTTTTGGCCTGCTTCTAATATTTCCTGATGTTCTTTTTGAACAGCTTCCTCAGTCTTCTCTGCTGGTTTAACAATTGTTTGAACCTCCTGACCTTGTCCCTCTTTGGCACTAGGCTTGTAATTTACCTCTTGATTGCCAACTCTCTTTAACTCACCATCTTCTTTAGTAACACTAATTTCATCCACAACTTTAACCATTTTGTCACTCAGAACATCTGAACTGCCTTGCTTTGGTTTGGCTACTGAGTGTGGAGATGAAATTACAGGGCTTAGTACATCAGTTGAGGCAATTACATTTGACACTACATTACGCGTATACTGTGGATCACACTCTTTATCTGGCTCAGTCACAGTTACCTCTTCTGGCTGTTTTGGTGGAAGGTTCCCTTCTGACTGTTGTGATGAGGATAAAAGAACATGTTCATGGACTCGTTCTATAGTAAATCGTGTCCCATTCACACTCTTTATACCTGGCCTGTTTGTATGTTTGGTCAGTTCTGGATCTGCCTGACTGCCAGATATAAGTGACTCTTGCCTTTTGCTACCAGCCAAACTATGTACAGAAGTGTGAGATTTATTCCTGGTGGTGCCTTCCCTTGCAGAGGCTTCCTCTAAATCTGATGCATCCATAAGGTTTAAAATATCTGAAAAGAAATTAACAAGATTAAATAAACCCTTACAATAATGCAACAATTAATAAATGTAAAGATTCAAAGAATTGAGGAAAACATATATTTTTCAGTCCATATGTTTAAGAAAAAAAACTGCATAGTGAGGAGCATCATAACTTGTACTCTTCTCCAAGTATAATTAGAATGATCAACTCAAGAAGGATGATTGGGCAGGGAATGTAGCACGAATGGGGAAAAGAGGAATGCATATAGGATATTGGTGGGAAAGCCAGAAAGAGAGAGACCACAAGGAGTAGTGGGTGGATAATATTAAAATCAACCCTAGAGAGACAGGATGGGATGGTATGAATTGATTGATCTGGCTCAGGAAAGGGACCACTGGATGGCTCTTGCGAGCAAGGTAATGAATCTGCAGGTTCCATAAAATGCTGGCAATTTCTTGAGTAGTTGCACAATTGGCGACTTTAGTATAGCAATAGGCCAAGGGATAGTTGGCTGAGATTCGATTCCCAGCATGGGGTAAAATTTTCCTCTGCTGCACAGCATCCAGACTGGCTATGTGGCCTTCCCAGCCTACTATCCAATGGATACTGGGGGTTCTTTCCTATGGGGTAAAGTGGCTGGGGTGTGAAGCTGACCACTGACCTCCATCTCATACCTCCACTCCCCCATGTCTTAATGGCATAATGCTTAATTAAATAAGCACAGAGAAAATTTTACCTTACCTTTTTAACTTACAAACAATACTTTGTATATAATGTGTAGGTACAGTTATGACCAATCTCTGTGACACATCTCACATTTATATCTGGAAAAAAGGCTACATACCCGAGACTTTGATGCCTGCAATAAGACGCTCCTCATCAGGGTCCTCTTCATCTGAATTCCAGTCCTCTCCTTCATCATCTTCCTCTTCCTGCTCTTCTCCGTCATGGTCCGACAAGTCAGACAGATTGAAACGGATGTCCAACTCCTGCTCCAAATTGAAGCGGACACTCTTCCTCTCTTCTTCAAGCTCCTGACGGCGCCACATCTGCTTCTCCTCACCTACCATATCACATGGTACATACGCTCAATGTCACATTGTTGAAGAATCAAATATACACATAGAATTTCCAACAAAGATATCGAATTACTGTAGTGATTCCTGGACTGTGAACCATTAATGCTTTGAGGATTCATACAATCTTCAGCATGTTCACAGGAAAAGAAGTGTGTGTTGGCAGAATGGCAAAAACACAATTGTATGGGTCATGAGGATGGTCGAATTCTTTACTACTTGCTTTATAAATATGCTTTATTTATAGTCTCCTCCAGCTGCAAGGTTGAGATATATAGTTCCACTTCCCACCCTTGATAACAGAAATAATTTGTGAAACACTACATACAGTTTTGGCTGTCTAGCGATCAGTCAGGTCTAGTTGATATCTATAATGAGAAGAAGGGACATGAAAAAAAGACATTCTTGGAAATGAATACAATTTTATATGCGAATTTGCAAATTGTGATTCTTTACAGAAGGGATCATAAAATCATGATGTCTGAGAGCTACTGATGTACTGTAAAACCTGAACCCCAAGGTTGTCATTGTCTCCCATCTTCTTTGCCATCATAAGGCACAAGGATTAATCTTACTAGATTCTTCTGGCTCCAAGGTTCAACTCAAAAGTTATCTACCTTTCATGTGGTCTTCTTTTGTCTCCTCACTCATGATGAATAACGGTTAACATATTTTAGCAAATCTGCTTTCATCCATTCTTTCCAGGTGGAAAGATATCACAATAATTTCTTGACCCATGTCCACTGAATGGATCACAAAGAAATTTTAATAAGAAAAGAAACCTATCTCTCAGTACACACTACACATGAAAACTGTAACTTTTTCATTTTCAAAAGAACATTGCAGGTTAGAAATCTAGGACTGTACTGACAAAGAACTTTGTAATAATACTGGCTTTGATCATAGCTGTGGTCACTAATCGGTTATCTAGGCCACGCCATAGCTCAAGCGGTTAGTCACTGGCTTCCCACTGCGGGAGCCCGGGTTCAATCCTGGGTCTGGTCAAGTGGGATTTCTGGTGGACAAAGTGGCACTGGGGCAGGTTTTCTCCAAGTACTTCAATTTCCCCTGCCAATCTTCATTCCACCAAATTCTCCATCATCATAATCACCCAGGGCAGGCTACAATAGGCCAGTCAGTGGCTGCTGTGCAGAGTGGACACAGTTGGACTCCACCCCCCACCAAGTGAATCGGATACCTACATTTTACATAATATGTGACAAATATGTAGCTTTTAGCTACTAAATGAACGCTGTTTTCATATGAGCAATTACTGTACTTGGTTCTGTTTTGACTGGAAAGCATGATGTAACATTTTACAGTAACACATACTGGACATCTCCCTGGGATCAACATCCCATAGAGGCTTCCCAGGTGTTATCGCGCGCTGCTGATCTCCTCTCAGAATACTCTTTGGAAGATTCTCAGCCTGATCCCTGGAAGGAACCAGTTTCACATCACTGGCTGAACTTATTCCAACCCCTGGTGTAGGAGATGATGATGCAACCACAGGAGACTCTTGTTTCTGTTGTTTTGACTTTAGGAACACAGAACCACCTCCTGAAAAGATCGCATTAAGATGGATGTGATGGGCATGTAAACACAGTAATGAGCCTTCAGGTTCCATAAAATGTTGGGAAATTCTTGAGCAGCTGAGTTACTGGCAGATTCTCAAGAAGGATTCAGCTCCATGGAGTTAGTTATAACAACCACCTGAAATGTGCATGGTTTGCTAAAATATCTATAAACTGTGATAACTTTATGGAGAAGAGTGCCTCAGAAGCTACTAGTTTCTCAACAAGTCAAGAAATCATCCATCTTTTGTGGACCTGAAGATTTATTACTGTGTTCACAAGATATCCCACATGATGTCAAAAGAATCCAGCCCACACCCTCACTACCTCGTCATGAATTCTGATAGATGATAAACATACACGCGGGAACATGGAAGTTAGGGTAACTCAGTCATTGTAGTGACTGGCTACAAGCTGGACAGACAGGGGACTGAGGTTCAATTCTAGGCAGGAGCAAGAGATTGTTCTCTTCTCCATAGCATTCAGGCTGGCTCAGGGGTCTACCCAGCCTCCTATCCAACGGGTACTTGGGTTTCCTTCCCTGCAGGTAAAGTGGCAGTGATGCGAAGCTCATCAGTCACCTGGATCTACTGGCGAGGTTAAGAATGTGTGCACCTCAGGAAAACTTCACCATTTATATACAGGTACACAAAATTATCAGCAAATTTAGAGTCACACAGCTACATGTCTTAACTGCATCAAACAATGGAATATGTGCAAATAATGGTGAAGCTATACCGAGATCAAACAATTTAGTTGCTGTCTTAACCCCCACAATGTTCAATATGATGAATTAATCTTCAGCTGTGTTAGTTACCTTTATGCTTATGAATATATATAACAAAAATAATTTTTAAGTACTTCTGGCTCTTGCAAGAAGCAACCTTAGTCCAGTCTTCGTAAGAGCCCTCAGTGAATGGGATCCCCTCAGCGCACATATCTCACTACAGAAACAGATCCAGTTTCCAAAATGCTATGTACATTAAATATACCCCACACAATGGACAATGTTCAACATAATATTCTTATAAGAACTTAACTACAGTCCCACTTCAAGTAAAGTGTATCTCACCAGTAAGAGTAAGTTCCCCTCGTCCAGCCATGCTACGAGGGTGTCTCTCCTGGGCAGATAAAAGTCTCTCCTTCCTGCTAACCGCACTCTCCTCACTCCTTTTCACCAGACTTCCCATATCCATACTATCAATATCAATCCTTGCAGTTGGACTTGGGATGTCCTTCTTTATCACAGCATCTCTGTGTCCTCCACAAAGATCAATCCTAGTGCTAATGCCTCCAGGTTCTGACCTGCCAGCAACCTCTGATGGAGCACTGCTAACATCTCTAGATGGATTCATTAGTCCTGGTGGATTCTTGCTACCTGCAGGACTGCTTTGTGGAGTCAGCTGCAGCTCTTTTGGAGATGCTGTGCTTGATGTAGCTAAAGGTGACAGAGCTGGAGATTTCTTCAGTGGAGCCTGGAAAGAAATATACTATCTTCATACAAATATAAATAAAATGTGAAGAATTAGTTATGTAACAGTAAAAGACCAAAATGACTCTTACATACATGAGCTGTCAATGTTGACCCTATTTCACTTAATGCACATGTTCTGTGTACATGTGAGAACTACCATGCTTCTTCAGATTTCATTTCTACCTGGTCATCATCATCACTGGCACAACAGCCCTTTGTGAGCCCTGGCCTTCCTCAGGATTGCTTGCCATTTCTACCTGGTCACTTAACGTTATTAACAGTTTAAGAAATAGAACATTACCAACAATAGGGTCATTCAGAAAACTATGTAATGGTCATAAAATCTAAAGTCCTGCAAAAACCATGGAAAATATTGAAAAATCTAAGGAATAAGGGATACCCTTACTTACTTACTTACTTACTTACTTACTTACTTACTTACTTACTTACTCATGGAGCTGAGCCCTTCTGGAGGAGCCCCCAATTCTGCAGCTACTCAAGAATTTCCCAGCATTTTATGGAACCCGAAGGTTCATTACCGTGTTCACTCTCCACTGGTCCCTATCCTGAGCCAGATCTATCCAATCCATACCATCCCATCCTATCTCCCTACGATCCATTCTAATATTGTCCACCCACCTATGCCTTGGTCTTCCTGTGGTCTCTTTCCTTCTGGCTTTCCCACCAATATCCTATACACATTCCTCGTCTCCCCCATTCGTGCTACATGACCTGCCCACCTCATCCTCCTTGACTTGATCATTCTAATTATACTTGGAAAAGAGTACAAGTTATGAAGCTCCTCATTAAGCAGTTTTCTCCAACCTCCTGTCACTTAATCTCTCTTCAGTCCAAATGCACAGAAAATTATACATCACATCTTTGAATCAGAATGCACAGTACACATTCATCTTACTTCTTTCATGTTCTAGGCATCTGTTGAGATGACTGAATCCCAACTTCAACAATTATGTCTACTCAAAATTACTGACATGTGGATGTGGAATGAAGTTTCAGAGAGACATCTTTTTCTTTTGCCTTCCTACAACTCAACATCGCAGACTCAAAGATCTGACTTTCTGTTCCACTTTTTGCTGTCTATGTGGGAAGCAAAGTTAGATCTACACAGTGCAACAGGATGCTGCAATATAATATTATGATTCAAAGAAGGACCATTTATCAGCTTGAAGAATGCATTCTGTAACTTGCAGACCTTCGAACACAACTTTTTCTAGAGCATCTTATGAACAGTAAATGGGGAAATACCAAACTCTACACTTGCACTGACAGTTGACTTCTTAGGACTGTGTAAGAACATCTCATGAATAAAATCAACAGTTTCCTCAGCAATTCCCTTGATATTTATGTTTCTCATTGATATCAGCCTTTTTAAGATGATTATGAGTCTTATATTGTTGAAAGGAAGAATGTCAGATGCTACTGTTACCAAAAAATTCACTGGTGTGGATATGACAACAACTGAATTACAGATTCAATGAAGGCTGATCTACAAACAGAAACCCACCAATTGTTATCTCAAGTCAAACTTGTTTTGTTTTCCTGTGGCATAACAGTTATGAAACAAATACATAGGCTGCATATCCATAACTGTTACATACCAACTGAATACGTCCCTTCTTGAGCATGTCGCTGTTTTTAAGAGGTTCTAATGACCGCGGAACAAGCTGTGTGTTAGGAACTGTGGGAGCTGCCTCCTCGTAACTCTTCAAGTCTTCTTTGGCTGACGTTTTGGAATCTTCCTCACCTGAAGAAAAATAAATAATGACAATAACATTGAACATGTAAGTATAGCAAGTGTCACGTAACTTCGAACAAGGCCAAGAGTAACCTTCAATGCTCAGAAGAAAATTTTCAGACAAGGGGATGGGTTCGAGGGTGTGAGAAGTGACAGGCGGCCAGTTGTGCAAACTACTTCTCACACCCTCAAACCCACCCCCTTGTCTGAAATTTTTCTTCTGCGGATTCAAGGTTACTCTTGGCCTTGTTCGAAGTTATGTCACACTTGCTATATATAGCCATAAAAAAACTGTCTTCACAATAAACAATAACGCTGTCTGTAATTAAAATATAATTTTAGAAAGCAGAGACAGGGAGCCTTCTTATAAAATCTAAAAGCCTTTGCTTTAATACAACAGAAAAAATGTATCTCTCATTTACATACTTAAAAAAAGACCACATTCTAATCACATTGCATATCTTGAGGAGCCAAATGGTTTACCCAGCTAATGACCAAACATATAACTTTCCTCAATTTAAGCTATAATACATGGTGCAATCCAAAAGTTCCCAAAATATATTAATAAAAACTATTACATCTTACATAGATCTTATCCTGCACCATTACCTTCAAAGTAGTCCCCTTGGGAGCGCATACATGATCCCAGCGTTTCTGCCACTTTTCAAATGCATCCTGGAAGCCTTTCTTTGTTAGGGTGTTTAGTACCGTCTGCGTTTACGCTTGCATTTCCTCAACTGTATCAAATATTCGCCCCTTCAACTTGATTTTCATTTTGGGGAAGAGAAAGAAGTCACATGGAGCTAAATCTGGCGAGTACGGTGGGTGGGGAACAACTGCCATCTTGTTTTTAGCCAAAAATTCCTGCACAATGTAAGCCGTATGCGGTCGTTCGTTGTCATGGTGGAGTACCCAGTCGTTTGTGCACCACTTCTCTGGACGTTTTCTCCTCATGTTCTGCCTCAAACCCCTTAGAACATCGCGATAGAACTCTTTATTGACTGTCTGACCAGGAGGGATGAACTCCTTATGAACAATCCCGTCAATATCAAAAACAGATCAACATGGACTTAATGTTCCTCTTGACTTGTCGAGCTTGTTTGGCCGAGGTGAAAAAGGCTCTTCCATTGTGATGACTGCTGCTTGCTTTCAGGGTCGTAGCCATAAACCCAACTTTTGTCACCAGTGACAACCTTCGAAAGAAAGTTTGGATCTTCTTGAAGCTGTTGCTGAAGTTCCCTGCACACTTCCAAGCGATGCTGCTTCTGTTCATTTTGCAGCAGTCGTGGCACAAACTTCACCACAATCCTCCTCATGTTCAGGTCCTCTGACAAAATTCGTTGACATGTACCATAACTTAGTCCCAAGGTGTTACAGAGGTCTTGGATGGTCAGTCTACAATCTTGCAGAATCAGATCCCTAACTTTCGCGACATTTTCTGGTGTTTTGCCCGTTAATGACCATCCTGAACATTTTCATCATTAGTCAATGTTCGGCCATTTTTAAAACGCTTATACCAGTTGTAAGTTTGTGTCTGGCCTAAACTGTTTTCACCAAAAGCTTGCTTCAACATTTGGTACGTTTCTGCAGTGGTTTTCCCAAGTTTGAAACAAAACTTTATACAGACACGCTGCTCTCTCAGGTCAGATATCGCAAAACCGCAAACTCACGGAAACACAACAATGGAAATATGTTCACCAACAATAAACCCAACCACTGAACTTGACACCGCTTGCCACACTGATTCAAGAAGGATGTGTGAAGAGACACCTAGCGGTTATTTCAATGTACTCATAACCATCGCTCACAAAATTCAAATTTCGGAAACTTTTGGATTGCCCCATGTATAATGAGTTTTCCTCATTTTTTGTTTCAAGAATTAGATTTTCAACCCCATTACAATTTCTTGGAATAAGTGAAATAAATTATAGAGTGTACCCGCTGAGCTGATGCTTTCTGAGCGAGCCCTCCTGACCAGGTTTCTGTACATATCATCCAGAGGATGTTCCCAACGAGATTCGCCACTTCGGAAGTTGAAGTAATACCAAGATCCCAGCTCCTCATCATAACTAGAAAATAAATTGTATACACTTGCATAACATCCATTTCAAAATCAATTTCCATTATTAAAAGTACTGTCTTCTAGGATGTGACACCATGCAGTCTGGTAGACTGTCAGTGACATTGTACCGTCTCCATCTTCAGGGTCAAAGAGTAGCCAGGCAAGCAACTCACAAAAAGCAAGCAGAAGACAGAGCTCTTCAACCCTAATGATTTAGACATTACTCCAAAATGTCAGTGGATTTCTACCGGACTACATGGTCACACAGCCCAGAGGATAGACAAAGCTATGGCAACCTCAAATCCAATAAAATTTCAAACATATTCCTTATATGTAGGATTTGAGGTTGTTATGAAGAGTACTATCTTCTGGAATATAACATCATGTTCAGCTTATTTGGTCCTGAAGATGGAGACGATGCATTCCTCTGAAACATCAGATTAACTTTCAATGGATTACAGGGAATTATATCCCACTCTGCTCACCATGGTTTCCAGCCAGGAGGCAAAGCTTGCATAAGACCATCTCGTGCAAAATGGAGCAGGTGTGGCTCACTATCAGGGTTGATGCCAATCTTCAGTGCATAGTCTCTTATTTCTGTAAGGAAAAACATACACAACCCCATAAAACTACTCTGGGTGAAAAATTGCTTCTATTTTTTCAATAATAGTCCTGATTAAACATCTTCCCAAATTTAACACACATTCATATGTACTTTTTTCAACGCCCATGTCATTCTACCTATGCTTCTAAGAGGCCAAATATCTCTGTCTTGAGCTATAAACAAAGAAATCATTACATTATATCTACTTGTACCATCTCTTTTTGGACACTTACCAAACTGACTCAGACAGTAACACGTCTGACTTATGTCCATGAGGCATAAATTTCATTGCACAACCAGCATACCAGTCACCCTGACTCTTTCACAGTTTCATACAAATAAATACTGCGCTAAATCTATGAACCAGACCATGACCGTTTCTTCTCTGTCTTTTCCTGTTATTCACCCATAATTTTGTTATTTACTGATAACCACTGCAGCTGGTTCAGATTCACTGTATAACCAAAACCAATTAACATTTTCATCCATTGTCCTGTTTCCTTCAAAACTATTTGTTCTGTTCCATTTCTGTGAGAGTCTATTTACTATTCATCTCTTGTTCTCATAACAGCATCTCATTCCCACTATTTGGAAATGTCATACACAAGCAGTTCTACAACAAGGGACTGTAAGTGTTATTTAAAACCTTGTTCTATTCTTGCTTTTCATTTTTAGACTACTTTCCTTATTTTGAAAAAAAAAAAAAGTTCTGGGAATAACTAATCATCAGCTCTCCTTCATACAACATAGACTGCACAGAAAATAACATGTCCAACATTCTTCTACTCATTACTACAGTGACATTTTTATCAAGCAACTGCCTAGCAAAGATAGAGAGATTTTTACGAAGCCACTGCCTGGCAACGACAGGAGGATACACACAGACACACACACTTATAGGAGGGATTTATTAAGTATTTCAAAATGACTGATTATGCCATTCAAATGTTGAGGGGTGGATGCACAGGCACCACTGAAATTGCATATGCCTACTTCCATTTTTCAAAATAAGGAAAGTTGGTTAAAAATTAAAATAGGGTAATGCAATCTCCATGCTGTGTGCCTGTTTACCCTCCAATCAACTTCTGAATGGCTGAACCAATCTTTATGAAACTCGGTATACACATCATGAAAGCTGAACCCATGTTAAGGGTGTATTTCATAAATCCTTCCCATCAGTCTGTGTGTCTGTGTGTTTATTCTCTTATTGTTGCTAGGCAACAGCTTAGTAAAAACTTTACAGTAGCAAAGAATACATACACAACAATAGGATTGTTGGACACGTCTTTTCTGGCAGTTCATTGTTTAATCAAGGAAAATAGGTGATTAGTTCTTCTCTGAACTTCTTGTTAACAGTTTCCATTTATCATCCTGTATGGAAAGTCAAATCTTGCAATCCATAAATAGTACATGCCAAGTAACAAAACTGAATTTTAAAATATATTATCCTCATTTTCTGTCAATATATTATACCAAGGAAAAATCAACCTCGCCAACATTAAAAACTAATTAGTCATAAAATCACATACAAAAACTTGGAATTCAACAGATTCTTTACACATTCTTTGCAAGATTTATAGAATGTGAGCTAGGGTGCAATGAACATTAACCAGTAGCGCTAAAATCAGTAAGTGAAGTATAGACTGTACTACACTCACCAGAAGTACATACAAGAGAGGAGACAGGAGGGAGAAATAGTTTACTGGCATATTATACACCATTCTGTGAAAAAGGAAATACTTTTTTTACATTCTTCATATGAAATACATAAAATAAAATATGTCATTTCCACCTGATTATCACAGTTTCCTTCTCCAAAACTGTTCAATTAAATGTGATATTGCAAGTGGAGTCAGCAGATTAATTTCACTTTTTAACATGATCCATTATAGCTCCTGTTTTATATCAATGCTCAATCAAAATTTATGGCTTGGACTGCCTTTTCTGCTTTTAAATTCTTCTTTTCTTGTTCATTCTTGTACTCATTTCCAATTCTTACATAATGTGTTCATTTGAAATAAGTGTTTTTATTTTTCTGCTACATTTGTCATTAATACTCATTCCTAAAATGTTTTCCATTTGTAAATCTGGGTACAAAATGTAATGAATCATATAGTACAAAAAGTTACATCAATGAAAAGCACAATAAAGTATGATGAATAATATTGTGGTGTGTATGAGTGTGACTATAGATGGGTTTTGGATTGATTACTTTATTTACTGCACACTTTAATATGGCACATGACCATATTTCACTCACACGCACATACATACATACATACATACATACATACACACACACATACACACACACACACACACACCAGTGACCACAGTAACGTCTTCACTGCCATTTCTTTGTAGTGGCTTCCAACAGCGGACGATGCCCTTTCTCTGGGTTCCAGAATTGTCTCCAGCCTCAGCTACCATCTTCTAACAGTTAAAACTCCCAATAACTGAGCCGCAACAGTTCTCTAACTCACCAACCAACTCACTACTAACTTGTTCTGCTTATATTATCCCAGCATGGACAGCACAGAAAACCGCGTTCCTCTGTTGCTCTATACAGGGTGTCCCAGGAGGAATGGACCAAACTTCGGGAGGGTGTTCCTTATGTTAAAGTATGCTGATGTAACCCAAAACACCTATGTCCAAAGTTGAACGGTTATGGAGATAATGGCCCAAGAAAAGTGTGGTATTCTGGCAGGTCCACGCACTGTACCTCTCAGCTGAGAGGCCTTATCTATGTTTGTCCTTGAGTGCCATGATTCACCCTAGCCGTACGTATGTAGTTGGCTTTATCAGAACGCGCAGTCAGCCACGTTACGTCAGCGCTTGCCAATCATGTGTCATGTATAGTGCTTGGAAACCCTAAGGACAATTATGACATGGCGAGCGAGTATTTTGTACTTCAATTTTATGGCTTCATGTCACTCACAAGTTAGTTTGATGTTACATACATTATTAACATTACAGAATCCACATATTCCAGCCAGTTGTAATATGTATTTTGTAATCAACAAGTGTGCAACGCTGGTCATAGTTTGACAATTCTCTGGCCATTATCTCCGTAATCGTTCAACTTTGGACATAGGTGTTTTGGGTTATATCGGCATACTTTAACATAAGGAACACCCTCCCGAAGTTTGGTCCATTCCTCCTGGGACACCCTGTATGGGCCGAGGGCTAGTAATGGCCGTTGTATAGTTGTTTATTTCACGGTCATTGCATAGCAATGAGTCTACATGCCACATTGCTCCCTCCTTAAGGCTACCTACTGACGTATGCCATTTCTTCTTTTCTGAGAGCTGTAGTCATGACGTCTGTAATTGGTCTCGCCTTCCTTCCCATGGCTCATTTCTTGCGATGATTACTCTCCAACTTCTCCAATTCCTCCCTCCTTAACGCCGCTCATCCCGACTGGTTCCTTGACAAGATGCGAGCTGGTCCAAGTGCACCACCATCTTATTTTCTGACAGTTGTACTTTTAACATATCTTCTTTCATTTCGGAGGGCGCCGATCGCTCCACAATGTCCAGTCACTTTCCTGTAGCCCAGTCAAAGATCCGACCATTCATTTTTTGATCTCAGCTCTACGGTCTTCCTGATGATCCTGTCGGATGTCCTCTCCTTTCTCAGACATAGCTGCCATCTTTCGCCTCGGTTCCTGATGCCGTTATTGCATTGCAACGTGTGATCATGGTTAATATTGTCAATAGTACTGTCTTCATTGTTTTGCTTATTCTTCTAGCCTTGAAATGAAAAAGATCAGTTCTCTCCTACTTCACCTGAAGGACTTCTGATAGCAGTCGTCACGTGTATGAGTGTTACCATAGAAGGGTTTTAAATTTATGACTCAATTTATTATGCACTTTGGTATAAGCATGAGTATACTTCACAAGTCACTGTTACACACAAACACACTAGCGTCCACTGCCACGTCTTCACTGCCGTTGCTTGGTAACGACTTCCAAAGGCGGATTTCGCCTTCCTCTGGGTTCCAGAACTGTCTCCAGCCTCAGCTACCAGATTCTAACAGCAACAGCTCACAACAACTGAACTGCAGCAGTTCTTTAACTCACGCACTAACTCACCAAATAACGGCCTCCTAACTTGTCCTGCTTAAGCAAACATCTCACATGAACCGCAGAGAAAACACCGTTCCTCTGTTGCTGTTTATGGGCCACTGCCTAGTAACACCGTTGTATAGCTGCTTACTTCACAATTGTTGCCTAGCAATGGGTCTAGATGCCATTGCTCCCTCCTTACAGCTATATACCACAATATGAACATAGTTTATGCATAATGTATACATGATTTGGTGTACCATGTGGTACTGAGCTGTATTTTACTATGACATCATATGGGAAAGAATTAGAAACAGTCCTAACCCATGAAGATGATGATGATGATGATGATGATGATAATAATAATAATAATAATAATAATAATAATAATAATGATAAGAAGAAGAAGAAGAAGAAGAAGAAGAAGAAGAAGAAGAAGAAGAAGATGGGGAGGAGGAGGGGTGAGGATTAATTTAATGTGTCTGATTGTTGTTTAATCTGCTAAATTTTGTAACAGTAACAGCGTTAATTCACTAAATGACTGTGATGCAGCTTTACAGTGCTCAGAAAAATTTGAGGGTTGTCCAAACTGACTGTGGACAACAATGGAAACATACTATATGAAATTCCTGGATTTCACTAGCAAGTCAACAGAACATGCTTTTGAGCTTTCTCACATTATCATCTGACTAAAACTATTCATTCTGTTTCTTGTGTCCTCTCTTTAAGAGCCCTAAAGATGTAAAGGGGAAAGAGAATAAATGAGGACTACATGGATAGATCCTGTCACACTTATGAAACAAAACAAATTGCACAAGTGTGTCCATTAAAAAAACAAATATAAGTGAAGACTCTGCTTTGGGTACAGTCCTGATATATCATGTGCTTAATCAGTCTAAGTCAACATGAGTGGACTGTTATCATAACTGGATGAATATTTTAGCATATGCAAAATCTGATTTAATTTTATTATCTTACTGGACTAGGTAATCTAGAAATTGTATTCATCCTTCTCAAAAAGTCTTCCACAATTCTCAAATTGCAGAGCAATCCACACTGTGCTCTTCTGCATCACAAAACCATGTTACAATCTGGTAGGTAGGTACCAATGCTTCTGGAGCAACATTCTGCATCCATCTGCAGATGGAGGCAATTATGTTCCTCAAGACAACGGTGCCCCCCTACGAGACTACAACATGGTGTCATCACCAAGTGAACCATGATATTAATTTTCACTGCCACAAAAACCTCAAATCTTGCATATTAATATTCTCCTATGAAAACATAATTCAAAATCATACTTTCCACTTGCATTTCACGCAGTGGAGGGTAAGATTATAAAGCTGCAGTTAGTTTGAACAGATAAATTTTGAGCAGAGTGGGGAGGGATAAGCGTGTCATAATATTGATCCTGGCTATTCGCCCAAACATCTCATCCCAACTTCCGCCTGTCCGATTATCAAATCGCGATCTTTTTTTGGTATAACGCATGTTGAGTTGCATTCAGTATAGTTTTTCAGTTTTTTATTTGCTAACACAAAAACATGTGTACTGTGCTGACACAACAATTTATCTTGTCAAAAAATTACGCTCAAATTAGTACCGCTGAACGGATCAGAGTTTCGTGATAATCGGGGAGGTTTCAAATATTGTACAATAGCAGAAATAGTCCGTAATTTCTTCAATAACCAATTTTCTGTTAATTTCTGGCCATTTCTGAGTTGGGGTGGCTTAACAATAGGCATATGCCAAGCCGATCTTCGTTCGGAGTTCCTCCTATAAGACTCACACTGCGTGATACATCATGACCTCCCGAATGTAACGAGTACTAAAACGATCAATACTAACACAAAACGTTCATATACAGCACGCACGAATGTTTCGGGAATTGAAATGTCAATGTGAGCCGCTAAATACAAAACGTCATGCAACACAAAACCCTATCTTCTTATAAACTTAAAAGAAATATTTCAGGCAATTTCAAAAGTTTCAAAAACAGCCGCCTTTACCTTCTTCCGACGGGATACTGTTTTCATCAAAAACTTCTTTACAAACGATTGTGCGTGATGAAGGAGAACAACTCATTTTGTAGCTTCATTTCTATAATTATTGCAGGGCAAACCACACTACTAATTTGTGAGATTTCATAACACATTAAACATATCCGCAACTTTCGCTATGCCGTGCATGACAACTACTGGCTGCTACAACGAACCCGGTACCCTAACATAACCGGGGATTAGTGCCTAGACCACACACGTGAGAAACGGCCCAAACCCAAAACCCGCAACATCGCGAAGTATCCACGAACAACGGAAAAAACGAGAACGAACGAGAAGGTCCGCTACGCCCCCTAGGCTCATCTGTAACCATAGATAACACACCAAACACAGCGCTCTCGTATGTGCTGCTACCTATTTTCAGTACCAATTGAAGGGTCTCGGTAGCTCAGAAGGTAAATGTGAGATTTAAGTTCTCTTATAGTTGAGAACTAACAATAATTGCGCCGGGAACTTAACGCCGTGTAGTTTAGTAGAAAGTTAAAAATGTGTAGAAGGTTCCGAATGCATCCATCTGCAAGAGTTGCTTCTGCTTCGAAGATGGTGGTTGTGTTGGGGGGATCTTTAGAAACATGTGTAAGTTTCTGCCGCACTAGACAGTGTCACGTTCCAAATCTCCAAATGACAGTTATCTTCTGTAAGGCAAATGTATGGACCCTTGTGAGCCATAGGGCTTGAGGGTCTAAGGTACCTTACTTACTCATGGAGCTGAGCCCCTCTAGAGGAGCCGCCAATTCTGCAGCTACTCAAGAATTTCCCAGCATTTTATGGAACCCAAAGGTTCATTACCATGTTCACAAGAGCCATCCACTGGTCCCTATCCTAAGCCAGATCCATCCAATCCATACCATCCCATCCTATCTCTCTAAGATCCATTCTAGTATTGTCCACCCACCTACACCTTGGTCTTCCTTCCTTGGTCTCTTTCCTTCTGGCCTTCCCACCAGTATCCTATATGCATTCCTCGTCTCCCCCATTCGTGCTACATGCCCTGCCCACCTCATCCTCCTTGACTTGATCATTCTAATTATGCTTGGAGAAGAGTACAAGTTATGAAGCTCCTCATTATGCAGTTTTCTCCAACCTCCTGTCACTTCATCTCTCTTCGGTCCAAATATTCTCCTCAACACCCTGTTCTCAAACACCCTCAGTCTATGTTCCTCCCTTGATGTCAGAGACCAAGTTTCACATCTTAACAATCTAAAAGGAAAGGAGAAAAGTTGTCAGTTTTCAATCATGTACAAACATATTTATAACTCATTACAAGCAGGATGTAGTGGTTTTCTTTATGAGGAACTGCTTGCAGAATAAAATAATTATAATTATAATAATAACCAGTTCCTGTTCAGGTAAACAAAAACTGTGATCAATTACATAACATTCCACAATAAAAGTGGTCCAATTTTTTGATGGAAGTAAGCACCTAGAACTGCACAAGTGTCTATTAACACAAATTTTTTTTATTTCTAGTGGGGTGGGACTAAGTCCCTTGTACTGCGGCCACTCCGGCCTAATAAACATGAACTTACAGAACACTCAATTATACACACACATATAGTTAATGGAAAAATAAGAGATTCATCATGTATTAACACTGCCCACTTCTGAAATTCACTACGCTTTATTACAACACATTCTGCCAACAGATCACAGGAAAATGTAAGGCTATTTCTCTCTTGATAACATAGACAAACCACTGAATCTGTCCTGAAATATTTGTGTTCTAACAAAGCCAATCTCCTGACACCCCTGTATACAGAATTGTTAACAGAATGCTACATGTAATCTCTGTACATGGAGAGGCACAGTTTTTCCATAGTAACGTTATTTTAGTAATGAGAAGTTCTATGTCTGAGGAAACAGATAGATAATAATAATAGATAATAAAATTTGGCTCTCAAAATTAAAAAAAAATACCATACATTTTCCACAAGATAATTCCAACCACACACATTTTGGTGTATAATTAGAAAACCTCAGAAGACTGATTATCACTGTTCATCTTTTCATGAACTGAGTTCATCTTTAGCCAGACATGTGAGCCTTTCCCAGCTGTTTAATAATTGCACTACTGTAAGAGTATTGTATTGTTTCTATTTTATTTATTGAAGCCCTTTAATGGGCAGTATATTCAAAAGAAAGCCTGATTACCTAGCAGAAGACTGCAAATCCAGTATGGCTTAATACAAGTAATGTCCTCTGCACCATTAACACATAGAAAGTAGAGTACACATACTGAAATTAAATTGTGTGATGGCATTAAGATTTAAATATAACAGTAAAAGGCTTAAAATGCTTCATGAAATAAGTTCATGCTTAAGGAAGCCATTGTCTTGGTAAAGTATGTGAAGGAAAAAGAGCTATTGCTTGAGAAATACAAGCAAATTTTTGGTCACTAAAGTTGAAAGGAAAAGATCATTTTAGAAACCTAGGCATATTTGGGATGATGCTGTGGGGCTCTTGATATGTAGTCTTGTCATTACTCCGAGGACAACCCACTTCTTCGGAACAGTTTGTTGGCCCTGAAAAGGACCGTGGCTGCTGAGATGCTTGACCGGTGAGGTAGCGCGGCGTGCGCCGGTAAGGAGAAAGGCTAGTTACGGTGAATGGCTGGTGAAAGGCTAGTCGTGAGCGCGGTCGTAGGAGTCATGAGGCAGTGGCTACGCCAGATGCCCAGTGGGTCAGACAGTAACACGACCACCAGCGAGTCCAGGCAGGGTGCCCCAGTGAGTCGGGTGTGAGAGTGCTGGAGGGCCGAGGCAGTCGTGCCCGGCACAGCCTGCCGATGTCTCCGAAGACCGAGCGCTGGCGACGAAGCCTGCTGGCTGAAGTTGCTTGATGTGGCTAGCTCGTAGACTGACGATGAACTGATTGGAACTGAATACTCGGCGTTGGAGCTGCCCCTTTTTATACACTGCTCGGTGGGGCGGAGCGAAACTCGAAAGTGAGGAGGAAGAATTGATAGGCTAGCGCGCGTAATGATGTAGATGCAGGCCAGCAGCGATCGCAGTATAAATACAAACGTTTGAAGCAATCTGATTGGTTAGCGCGTGTGATAGTGAAAAGTGATGTGAAGAGCGAGCGTTACAGAAATGCGTGATAATGTGGGATGTTCCCACAATGCAGTACCATGCGAGAGAATATGGATTGGCTTTATGTGGTTCAGAACAGCGACCAATGGCAGGATTTTGTGAACACACTAACAAACCTTCAAGTTCCACACAAGAATACTCTACAGTGGAACATGTTTATATCTTGTTTCTACATGCTTTTAAAACAAATTACATTTTTTTTTAATTCTGTCAATCATTACTTGTTTTACTCTGTATGGATATGTACTAGTAGATAGTGTCATCCTCCAAATCTTCAAAGCTTCCATATGAATTTGGTAAATTTACTTGTATCCCACCTGTCCCATAGAAACATAGGAACTGATCAGGGAAGAACAGTTCTGCATCTGACTTGTACCAAAACAAGCCTAATTTGGACTGAAGAGAGATGAAGTGACAGGAGGTTGGAGAAAACTGCATAATGAGGAGCTTCATAACTTGTACGCTTCTCCAAGTATAATTAGAATGATCAAGTCAAGGAGGATGAGGTGGGCAGGGCATGTAGCACGAATGGGGGAGACGAGGAATGTGTATAGGATATTGGTGGGAAAGCCAGAAGGAAAGAGACCACAGGGAAGACCAAGGTGTAGGTGGGTGGACAATATTAGAGTGTATGTTAGAGAGATAGGATGGGATGGTATGGATTGGATGGATCTGGCTTAGGATAGGGACCAGTGGAGGGCTCTTGTGAACACGGTAATGAACCTTCGGGTTCCATAAAATGCTGGGAAATTCTTGAGTAGCTGCAGAATTGGGGGCTCCTCCAGAAGGGCGCAGCTCCATTAGCAAGTAAGTAAGTAAAATTTTTTGAACTATGATTTAAATTTCCTGTAATATTCACTAGGTCTTAATATCTTACTCTCTTAATAAGCGTTAAAAGTAACTATGGCATTCATTCATACCACTGTATTATAAAATAAGTGTATAATAATCTGAATACACTTAAAGAAGGTACATTCATTTTCTGTTCATGGGAAATACGCCAGCACAGTTCAATGCAGAACAATTTATGATTTTCCTTCTAATAAATATTTTTGTCATTAGTCTGTACTTATAATGATTTTGAGAAACTCATTATAAAATCAAATTAAACACAGTAAATCACGTCTACCAAGAGATTTTCATTTTGCTCTTCAGTTTCTTCCCAGTATTTTATTAAGGCTATCAGTCATGTCTAACACAGTGGAAGTTTACTGCTAAATCTTTGGAATGACTGGAATGACACAAATACTAACAATCCTGTGTCTTTCTATTAAATAAACGTGTAAGACTAGATTTCTACCAAGTATTTAGTATGTACACAGTAAGCAGAAAAGCACTGTCTATATGAAACACAATTATGTTGTTCAAGTTTATTTGAGACCACAAAACAAAATCATTATCTTTGAAGATATTCTAGTAACACTGTAAAGAGGTGTAACTGTTGTAGAGATTTACAGTACAATTTAATTTGCATTTCACTCTTACATTAACATATTATTGACATGTCTTATTCGATAAAATATGTATCATGTATCTAGAAAGAACAAACTGACAGTATGCTTTTATTTAAACCTATTATTCTAGAGAAATGCTTATCACTAGAATAGGCACCACACAAGAGAGCATGTAAGTAATGATCTACTACACATGTGGGTAAATAGACAGAACTACAAGTTTGCTTCCACTTGAATTTATCACACACTGTGATGATGAAAACGTCATGCAACCAATCATAATATTAATTACACATATGTGTATGTGCATGTGTGTGTGCATGTGTATGTACTGACATCTGTGTTATTCTTCTGATAATACAAGTATTATTTATTACTGTGTATTTATTCTACTCAAGATTCTTCCTGCCAACATTTATTGCACAGCACTAATCTTTTCAGCAGTGTAACATAGCCACTCATATACTGTCTGATTGTTGTTCATTTCCTTTTAAAGTAATTAACAACTACAAGGCTATGTAATAAGCTTCTTTGTGAAGAATCTGATTCTTGGATCATTGATACACTTAAGAAACACAGTAAAACCTACTAAAATAAGAACTGCATCTAAAATAACTTATTCTGAAAAGGTCATATAAGTTATGACAACTGTTAAAGAAAGTATATAGTATCAAAAACAAGATGGAATAATGTTCACCAAATGACAAAACTTACTACATGAACCAGGAGTCATTTTTCATCCTGTGTACCTCCATTTTAATTATTTTAATTAATAAAACGTTATGAAATAAGTCATTTATAGTTATCATATAAAAGAGGCCAATGTATATTTCTATCAGGCATATACATACTGCATAAAGCATGATCTTTCATACTCTTATGATCAGCGCAAATCTGCAGGATTTTTGTATGTTAAAGCAGATGATACATTTAGCAACCATTGAGCTCTGAGCGATTAATAATAAGTACAAACTATCCTTATGTCCCTTAAAAATTAAATTAATAACTGATTCATTATTGCCATCATTTTTTTCTTTAAGAAAAAAAGCAATTCCATCCATCCTCTCTGGATCACATTTACTTATCAACATTTCATTGTATTTAAAATATTTTTGTAGTTATGTTCCCTACCTATTTTGTTTATAGTCAACCATATCCTGTTTTCCCCGCATGTTCATTCAGTATTCACGGAAACCTCATAGGAGTTCTTAATTTAAATCTCTTAAGCTGCAGGCACTTCAGACAGTTTGCATGCACTTACAATCACAAACATGTATCTGCAAGCACACGAACACATTTTCTGTGTGTTAGAACACCACATCTCATTTTTGTGTGCAATATTAATGTGAAATCACAACCCAAGATCTCAAGTTTTGACAAATAAACTGTGATATGTAAATGATGGTTATAACACACACTCCTGGATGGAATGTTACAAAACACTATTATTAATACAACTGTCCTATCTGTAAAGTTAGCCTAGGTACTTCTACTGAAGAACAGAAATTACAGAATTCTAAGGTTGTGTTGTGTAGGGCAGTGAGTCTCGACTCTGAAGTCTTCAATAATTTATATACCATACAATATCATTTGTGGAATAGGTACATTCAAAACACAATTAATGCTACAGTCAACAGGAAAAAACAGATATAGTAAGGTGTTCAGAAAGGAAAATCGATAGCAATCAGATTAGAAAGTCGGTTTGCAAAGAGTGTAAAAGCCTTTTTACTTAATAGAATACCTGTGGGACATTTAAATCTCAGTTTATGCCTGAAAGAGAGGAAGGCAAAAAAATGAAGAAATAGTTTTATTGAATTGATGAAAACCAAAATTAAGTTTGACAAAATTCAGTGCAGACTGTATGCACCAAATTTTATCAAAATATGCTATATTGTTTTCAAGGACATGCACATAGACAAACTGATGTGACCTCTTTATTATGCACTCATGCAATTTGTGCAAAAAAAAAAAGTATACAAATTACGTCATATATAGAAATCTATAAAATAATCATGCATTGAACAAATATTGCATGTCAGTTTATGAAACCCTTTAACTACAAAATATACTACATTTGAAAGAGAAAACATCTAAAATATCTCTCATTAGTACTGTTTCCCTTAATTACTTCATGTCACTCACAATTTAACCTAGGAAACTGCAAATGGCTATGTCAGTATACAGTTCTCATACAATCTATCATCAACATTTTCTCTTCATTCCAACTGTCATCTATAATACAAAACTGACTAGTTTAAATCTGCAAAAAATATTCTATTTGCAAATACAACTACATTCTTTTGATGTAGCAAGTCCTACATTTAATGTGACAACAATTCTATTACTAAACCTAACAAATTTCTCAGTTTTGTTCTTGTAAGAGTAATAGCTAAAAGTGTGGATGATTTTTAACTATCCAATTACAGTATCATCTAACTGAAATATGACAACTCTCTTTCAAATGAGGTCATAACCAGCTGCCACAAGTAATGTAGTAGCACACAGTAAAATTAAATAGCTCATGCCATGATCAACATAAAGTAAGAAAGTTGTCCCTGTGCTTACTTAGCTAAGCACTATGTCATGCATAAAAAGTATACTGTACAGAAGATATTTAATTAACCATGTGATGGCATAGGAAATGGTTAAACACAGAATGAGCTAGCTTGGGAGTCATCCAGATTATATTTTTAAGATTTTGCATAAGACTTTCTTTTCTTCAAAGCCTCAATATTTTTGTCCTCTGCCAAGTTGGCAAGTATGATGGCATCCAATTTTCAGGTGGGAGTGCTCACTGGGCAGAATTTAAATTTCTTTGTGTGATATAGTGATGATCCTGATGATAGCCAGCCCCTAACTATGGTCATTTGACCTTCCTGGCCTCTACCTACAAGAATCAATGAATATATCTCTTTTAATGATGGAATGCTCATGGAACTGGATTCTGATGATAGTTAGGGTGGTAGTGGTGGTGGTGGTGGTGGTGGCAGTGGTGGTAATGATGATGACAATGATGATGATGATGATGATGACTAGACCCAATTACAGTTCTTTTGCATCTCTAGTCTGTGTTCACAAGGTAACAGTGTAGGACTCCTCTTCTGAGGTGGTCAGGATTCTGTTTACATCCAGTGAGAGAGTGGTGATATTGGCCAGCAGAGAGACCTAATAGTTAACATTAACCACAGGCATGATGGGAACCTGATATTCCCCACATTCACAGAATATTAACTTTGTAATTGAAGGTTGGGAAGGTACACACACTGGATCCAGCCAGTCTTGAACCCAGGATAATTGACACAGACATCCAAGTGCCATTAAATTATTGTGAGTCCATTTCAGTAACAGGTCAGATGTGAAGCCCCAACTGAGGTCTCAGACTGCACACACACCTGGGACATGAATAAATGAATATGAACCAAAGGTGGAGGAGTTATGACAAGAAGGGAAAAACTGACAGGTTCAAGAAAAAGTTACCCTTCATCTCTTTCTTTTTTCACCACAAGTTCCATATAAATTCTGCAGGGACTAAACATGGGTCTTTAGGGGAACAGATGGTGTATAACTATAAGATTTATGGAAAAATCTAAAATTTTAACTATCCGTTACTTTCTAACAGATGTAGGCTATATATCCACATTTTCTAAACATTTCATAATGCTTGCTAAACTATGTAAATAGTGTAGGCAGAGCCTTCTGATGAAGCACATCAGAATGTATTTGCATTGAGCCTTGTACTTTGTCTAAGGCAAGCATATTGCTTTAATATTGTCCAGCACTGAGTACAGAAACCTTAATCTACACAGACTATCTTAAACTCCTGTCATCAGGCATGATAAATGTATTACAAGCACGTACCAGTGCATTTCCACACCTGTCACTACATTAAACCAATTCAAACATTTCCCCTCTTGTACTTAAAAAAGAATTAGTTGCCAACTGAATGAAAATTTCATTGACTAATTTTTAAATGTGCAACAGTTCTGAACATATTTCTAGTTGTACCACTTAAATTTTAACTGCCATTATTATTGTGTTTGCCCATACATAAGAATTAAATGCTGTTATTTTAAGTTTATATTATTGTCTTCAGATCTGTATGGCATATACCAGTGATCATAGAATATCACTGACAGGCTGACAAGAATGAAAAGAAAGTATATTTGAAGGGCATGGCAGAAAGAGACTGGCATAAAAAGATACGGTGCACTGAAGGAACATAAGCAGAATATGCACCCAAGATAGTAAGTGAGTAAGAGGGAGAAAGAGAGAGACCTGTCAGACGATGGAAATTAGTCATAATCTAAAAAATAGTACCAAGTATCTTATCAAATGCTGAAAATAGTCTCCCACAAGGCATAGACAAATTCAATATTTTCTATGTTCCAATATGTTATATCTAATTCTATAAATGCACAAGTTCTAAATTTACAGTAAGTTTCAAGTGCACTAATTTATACAATGTCTGCACACAGCAAATTGCAAATATCCATTCGGGAATAAAGTTTATCACAACACAGTAGTGATCACAGTCTAAGTAAAACATCAAAGTATCAATGTCTTAAATTTTCTGGCTGTATAACAGAGTCCATCACATTTGTATGTTGAACAGCAGATTATGTTTCAAAATTATCCCTGAAATATTACTAATTATATGCTCTGTTCGCTGTTTCCATATAAAGAACAAAATGCAGCTGTATAGGGTTCAGTCAGCTTTACTGCATGAATTTACCAAGCACTAAAGAATAATTTTCCATAAATAGCTCCACATTTTACAGGACATATTTTATTCTTCAACACAGAATCATTTTCTCTCCTCCATGTGAAGAAAAACCATGGTTTATGGCCTTCACCATGAAATAAAAAAGCTATATATTTTTTAATAATTCTGATGTAGTAGTATCAGTAGTGAAAGAATGATATTGACTTTCATTTACTTTATTTTACGATTACATGAGAATGTCATAACGCGCAGAGCATATCGTTCTGTAGTACACAAAAATATGTTGGGCATCTTCCACAGTGCTGAAGAGTTAACGGTAAATTCTTACCTACACTGCAATTGCTATAATCACTCTTTGATATTGTTATCAAGTTAAAATATATTTATTTTACAAGGGAAACATCTGTGTTAATAGAAGTTCATAATATCCTTCTCTGTTGATGCTATCAGGTTTCCCACATTTCTAAAACACAACAGGATCCATGTAATGTAACTTCATTTTAGCATGGAAAACTTTTCAGCAAAACTAAGCAGTCTGTGATTTCACATGCCACTACTTTTCTTACCCACAACACAAAGCCTTATATTTACTGTCCTGGTCACTAGTGCCTTGTAGGATTATGGAATCATTGCTGGTTTCCTGAGCTTTGAAGTGGATCACTTTGTCAACAAGGAATGTCATTGCCTCTTCTGTGGAACAAAGAAAAGATCTTACAGTATTAACCTAAGTTCTCCTCTCCCTGATGGACAGCTTTACCTCCATTCTTTCATAAGATATTATGCACCTGGGAGTTCAGTCACTATGGAACAGACATGATAACTCTTGAATCACAGTTGAGAATAGCAATGTGCAATAAGTATTGAAGATTACACTGCAGATCAATTAATCATTACCAATTGTAGAACTTGGATTTGTTCACAAAATACTTCAAAATACATTTAGTATTAACTATGCAGTGACAATTCTTGGCATAATGATCTAAGTAATCAATGTATCCTGATTGATAATTAATAATTCAGTGTAAATTTAAGAAGGTCTATGGACGTCTATAAGTGGACTATCATCTCCAGTTTTCTCCGGTCCCCTACTAGTTTCTCACTCATCCATTCGACTATTCTCCTTAGAACTTTGTGCTCAAATGCCCTCAATCTACGTTCTTCCTTTGCAATGAGATACTGAGATTCATGCCCATGTAAGGAACAGGTGAAAAAATATATAAATATTGATATTACCAATATTAATGTTCTCTTTGGCAGACGTGACAAACCAAGCTGCAATATCATTATCCTTGCAGAATTTTGCTATGATTTCAGTGGCAATTTCAATGCCCTGGATATCACACTTGTTTGCCAGCAGGACCACAGGAATACAAGTTCCATCTTGCAGCGTCACCTTCTCTCTCAGATCACTCAACCACTGTACAGAACAAAAACAAACAGTTAAAGACAATAATACAGCAACATACTATGGAGGGTTGTGGTTTGTTTGACTCTGATTTTTGAGCAACAATTTGTGAGGTTCATAAGATATGCATAACTGAAAGGCCTGTAAATGATGATTTTCCAAAGACTGGAAAAAAGTTACTGTCTTTCTTAAATTTCACTACTGCAGTTCTACTTATATAACAAAAGAGACATTTCCTTTTTCTTTTTATATAAATGTCAGGATTTGTCTTCAAGCTAAGACAAAGTGCACAAGTGTATCATTAGTGCTAAAGAACAAGGAAAAAAAGTAAATTTGATTTGTCTCATTCTGGTCCATCACACTAACAATATTATGAAGAACTGAAATAAGAAAATCTTCACCAGTCACATTGGAAAGAACTGTTCAACTTTTTATAAGCAAAAGTACCCACATGTATCAAAGTAGAATAAAAGGAAACTGGCTGAAGCGTGTAATTGCAAATTGCAAAGTAAACAGAGGTTCCAAAATTTATTGCTTCGTACTGCCCTTCTAAAAGAATATCAAAATCATTCATATATTTTGTACATTATTAACATTTTTATCTTTTTTCATTTATATTCACTTTTATACTTGTACGTAGTTGAGCCGGGATAGCTCTGTTAGTATAGTGACAGGCTATGAACTGGACAGTTGGGATTCGATTCCTGACAAGGACAAAAGATTTTTCTCTTTTCCACAGTGTCCAAACCGGCTCTGGGGACCACACAAACTCTTATCCAATGGGTACTGGGGGTACCTGTCTGAGTTTGAAGCACATGGACAATTTTACCATTTTTATACTTATAATTACACTACTATCATAATCATCATCATCATCATCATCTCTTTCTCATCCTATTACTGAGGGTTTTCTTACATTTCTCCTAATAAACCAGTGGTGAATTCCTCCATTTAGGCTTCAAGATTGCAATACTTTCCTCATTATATGCAGTTTTCCTAGATAGCTATATTTGGGAGGAGGGTAAATAATATACTGAATGCTTTCTTGGTACTGTTTCTTCCATTTCTCGAGTCCCTTAGCTACAGTTCCTGTGGCCCAAAGAGACTACTGGGATGCCAAAGCATTTCATATGCCACATTCTCTGAATTACTGTGCTTGTATAATTTTACATTTTAATCTATTTTCAGCCCCCTTCTGTATTACATTCCTGTCTGAATGTACTGCTACATCTATGTATTATTATTGTTTCTTTTGGAGACCTACTTCATATCAACAATTTGCTTTCCAAAATCTCTTACATTCTAAAATATTTCATTAATTTTGGATTGTGACATGTATTATGTACCATGCATGACATATAGTAATCTTACTATAGGCTGTGTCTCTTTCAAAATTTAAACTTCTCTAGAATTGTAAGTTTTGAGGTTTTCACGGCGATGACAATGAAGAAAGTCGTCTTCTGGGTTTAGGCACCGTGTATTCTTCGTTTTGGCCGACGTTTCGGAGGAACGTAGCGCCTCCATCTTCAGAGCAGTTGAATGGCTTGGAATGNTTAAAAAGAAACAGAAACATATCATTTTCAAATTTGTAGCGGGACTACACCAATCATAAAACAAAGATCTAATTTAATGTGATATTAAAAATATGTAACTGAAAAATTAATGTAATATATATTTAAGTATGACTCTGTAAACCTGCATGGATAATTATCTTACCTTCTATCATGCCTGAGTAAATCCACATAACAGTTTAATGTATTTTAGTCTTTAAGTTTTTAGGTTGGAGACAGAAGAGATAAATGATTGCAAGGTGAATGGTATAAGAGAAATTTAATCTGTTGTTAATTTCTTCTTGAATGTAATTTTAATCTATTACAATTGCTCCTAAATGTAGGAACTTTATGTTTTATTAACTTTATATTATGATTCTGTCCTGAATTCTGGCAAACAGATGTGGACATATACATACTATTGTCTGTATTTACTTCATACTCCATAATAGAGCCTATAAAGTTTCAGCATTTTTCTGTATGAAATTTATGTTTCTGTTTTTTGAGGAATTTCTAGGGAAATTATGAACTGAAACTCACTACACTCAATTCAACATCAAATCAAAGCTTACATACAATTTTGTTACTGACCTTTGAGACAGACTGAAAGGTTTGGGTACGGGAGACATCAAATACCACTGCCGCAGCAACTCTGAAAATGGAAAAGGTTTCTGAACTTTCTGTGATAAGATATGTGGTATCACTGAGTACTACCCCACCTACCTACTTTTCTAGTCTGTGAATTGAATAATTTCAACATGACTGTCATATATATTTGTGGGGTGGGAGTTAATAAAAGACCAAGAAAATTTATGTGGTGATATATCGTAAAGAAAATGTGTAACTTTCATCAGTATAACCTTTTTAAACTGCAAAATAAAATAATGTTATTAACAATACTTTTGTATTAACCTACTTCATGCAGTCAAAATATTGCTGCTTTCTTGTCACTGAACAATGTACTAATGAAAGTTGGGTGTGTTGGTGGTCTTTACTTTCACTGCCCTCTGACATAAGATGTTAAAAAGTCCTGTGAATCGGTTCAGAAACCAAAGTATGTTAAGAGGTTATCAAACATTTCAGTAGAAAATTGTAAATTAATGCAATATAATTACTGTAACAGAACTGTGACAGAATGGAAGGCAAGTTACCCTTTGTATTACACAATCTAACATAAGAATACCCAGAATTTTCACATAAGAAAGTTTGGAAACTGCTATCTATATAAAGTACCTTCTTCTTTCAGCAGAATTTGGTGCTGTGAAGCATTATACAAGGCTTGGGAATTAAACTGGTTTTTCCATCTACTACTAGGTTTCAGTCTGGACAAAATCAGAAATCAGGGTCTGATTCCTGGCAGAAGCAAAGACATCTGATTTCTCAAAAGCATCCAGATCATCTCAGTGTTCCACCCAGCCTGCTGCCCAATGGGTACTGTGGGAACCTTTCCTCAGGATAAAGCAGCTGGAGCATGAAACTGACCACTCAGTTACATCTGGTGCCAAAATAAATAATGCATGGCACTATACATGAACTCATTCACATGTTTTTGCAGCATGGTGCTTAATTAAATATAGGAACAACTTTACCTTCAAGCCTGCATAGGTCTCAAAATCAGTAAAATATCTCATCGCATTTTGGTTTTCAAATACCTCCTGAAATCTTTATATTATGTACCTGAAATACATTATTTGGCACCATAATTTCTCCCTGTAAAACTATCTTCTGTTGTTGCCAATTTTTTTTTTAATGTTTCTCTTTTGTGGCTTGTCATACTCCATAAATCCACTACCTGGCTCACTCACATATACACATTAATTAACAGCAGGAAACACCTGTAGTACACATTCTCACTGAAGTCTCATATTAGCATTATGAGAATTGAGCACATTATTTTAATTTTAATGTCCTCTGTTGTATTTTTGTAATCTAGAAAGGCCCAGAGCATATATCTATCAACCTCAACATGTATTTGTACGTTGTTATATTACAAAATTGAATGATGTTCTAACAGACCTAAATGCTATATCTGACCTCTGCACTATGCTAATATGAAGTAAGAACATCTACTCACGCGTATTTGTAATAAACTCTGGTCATGTAACCAAACCGCTCATGGCCTGCAATGTCCCTGCAAACATATTTAAATGAAACATTATGGTCATGAGGGGAACACAGCAATCTAGATACTATATATTTATACATTTGTTACATGTGTATGTTTTACTGGGTTTGTGGAGGTGACAGAATGCAAAAAGAAACCTAAATTTGTCCCTGTGTTTAATTAATTAGGCACCACGCCATTAAGACATATGGGGGAGTGCAGGTATAGCTCCACCATTCTTAACTTTGGCACTAGATGGAGGTGAGTGTCGGTTTCACGCCCCGGCTGCTTTACTGCCATTGAAACACTCTACCTACACATTGTATAGGAGGATGTGTGGGTCCCAGAGCTGGTTTAGACAGTGTGGAGGAGAGAAAACTCTCTTGTCCCTGCCAGGAATCGAACCACAACCTTCCATCCTGTAGCCAGTCACTATATGACAGAGTTATGCCAGGTCCAGGTAGACCCTATTCCTGTACACACCCGTACATTACATTTACGGGAAGTACAGAGATATGGATACATGTTTGACAAATCTAATGTAAATACTGGTGGAGGCAAATAATCAGTTTCACACAATGGTATTCTTTCCTACTGAAGAAAGAGCCCCTGTTGCCATAGTTGCATGGGTCCTAGAGACATTCAGAACGTGGTACTGGGGAGAATGAACCCACTCTACAGAGAATAAAACCCCTGATTGTTTGATAAAACCCAAAATCTGTCACTCTCCTAATTGCGTTATAATATTCTCAAGTGATTATGGAAATGTTAAGTTGAAAATAATCTATGGTCAGGATAAGACACAGGTCTTTATGTAAGTAACTGGTCATTACCAACTTTTAAGATTAGTTTGTGTATCATTTAACGTCTCTGTAGAGTGAAATTAGATGAGAGTGTAAACGAAAAACATTGGTGGGAGTAGTCATGGCCTCTTTCTCCATAATATCAAGAGTATTCACAGCTCCATCAGTATAATGACTAGGCTATGGGCTGGACGACCGAGGAATCGTGTTTCGATACCTGGTAACAGAAAGAGTCTTTTCAGAAACTTCGTGTGTAACAAATGCACCTAAGAAAATGGACGTTGCCCATGGGTAAAATGAGGCAACAATTGTCAGAAAACTTCAGACAATTATCCCAATTATTCTACTTAAACTAATTAACTAACTACCCAACTAACACACTCCATGAAAAATCAATTCTCTGAATAACTGACAATCATCATGCTCACACACCCGCCAAAGGATCATACCATGAAATATTTTAATCAATTCGTATAACCGCAATCGCTTTTTATCTCAAATCCATTTCAATATTATCCTTTCATCCACACCAATATCTCTACCAGTGGGAGTTTTCAGACCAAATGTTGAATGAATTTCGTCTTTAACTGCGCGTTCATAATGTCCTGCCCATCCCACCTTTCTTAATTTAAACACGTTACCAATATTAGTTCGTTAAATTAGCCGCAGTTTCCAACAGTTTGCTTTGTTCAAGTATCTAACACGAGCAGAGTATTATCTTCCAGAATTTTAATATCTCCATCATTCAATAAAACCGAACATCGCTGTCGAACTGTTCGTAATACTTCTAACTCTCGAGCTCCATGTGGTCAGTTTGTTAGCTGGGTAATGACGACACAGTGGGTTACAATCAGAGGTTACTTCGCGTCGAATGAGATTAAAGGGCGAATATCTAGTGATCTGAAAATGAGGAAGAAATGCCTATTTCGAGAAATTTTCTCGATGTTTTTCTTAAAGGACTGATGAAAGAAACGAAAATTCTCAAGATATCCGTCGTTAGATTGGGATTCGAACACGGTACTTTCCTGATACACGTCAAAGGCTTTACCAGTTGAGGTAATCCGCTCCCTTACAGACTGTGGGGGCAGGGAGAGACACACTCGTACATGCTGGACCCTTTAAAATGTCTACCCATCCTTTAATAATATGGGACTCTCAACGTCTCACAACCCTATGGGCCTTCACGGCCTGTTACAGGGATAGCTTTACTTTTTTTTACCCATCCTTTAATCAATCATCCCCATAAACATCTGCTCAGACTTAGCAGCGAAAGAACGGGGATGCAAAATATAAAATAAATTAATTTTCAATAACTTTGTCTTCCTCCTGCAATTTTTTACACTACTGACTGGCTTCCACAAGAATCGATTTCGTACTTGTATAAAATCGATTCTGTAAGACAATGTAGCGCAGAGAGAACGAATTTTATCTGACTTACTTAACTACACCATGGAACAGAAGTCATTCTTAAGAAGCTAATAGTTGCTCAGCTAATCAAGAAGTTCCCACCGTTCAGTGGAACCTGAAGGCGCGTTACTTCTTCACAAGAGCCCGCCACTGGTCGTTATCCTGAGCCAGATAAATCCAGTCCACAACCTCCCATCTTATTTCCTCAAGATCTGGGTCTTCCAGTTGGCCTCTTTCCTCTAAGTTCTCTACCAAAACTTCTGTATGTATCTTCCTTTCCATGCGTGCAACAAAAACAATCAATCTCATTTTAATAGTATTTAACGAGAAATACGAATCATGAAGGTCCTCGTTATATATCTTTGTCCAACTTCTGTTACTCCTCCTTGCAGAGTCCAAATCTCCCCCTCCCCACAGCACCCTGTTCTCAAATGCCCTGAGTCCATATTTTTTTCTTATGTGACAGGCCAAGTTGCACAACAAATTTCATCTGTAAGATCCGAAGTTCACACAGTGTTTATGAAGTGCGATTCTTTGAAAGTGAACCGACGTTTCGGAGCAACATATAGCCTCCAACTTCAGGGTCGAAGGAAATTTGGGATGAAACCAACTTGAAAGCGGGTGCCTTCTTCTACTGTAAATGCCGGATTATGACCTTACAGATTTTGTGATTAGTCGATTTATTTTTTTCACGAGGTCTTTACCATGGCCACTGCCCGGATTCTTCACAAGAAGGGGGCAGCTGCTTCTGCAAAGGTGCAACCGGAATATTTGCTTAAAAACTGACAGTTTAAGTCGTTTAAGACCACTTTTACTGATCACACTAGAGTAATCAGGACAGAAGAATGTTCTTTATAAAATATCTCTAATTTTTGTTATTAATATTCGGTATAATCCATTTCCTTTTCTTCAACGTTTATTTCCTCCAAAAATCAAGGGGACAGGCGCCTGACCTCCCCCCTTCCATACCCATGATCACTGATACAAACCTCTCCTGCCGCTTCTCAATAGCTAGAGCTATTTCTGGATTTTCAATAAAATGAATTATGCATGCCAACACAAGAACAGGAACGGAATCCAAGGAGTGGATACTTTATCTAGGAGCTAGCAGTCGCTTGTATACTCAAGAAATTCCTTACATTTTACAGAACCCAAAGATCGTTACGCTATTATTAGGGCCCGCCACAATCCAAATTCTAAAACTCTAAACGTAGAAAGGGTCTAATAATATTAAGATAAATATACGCGGCATATTGTGAGCGGCAATAGCGTAGTCGGTATTGCGAATGGCGACGGGCTGGACGACAGAGGGGTCGGAGTTCGAGTCTCCTCCACGTCGTTCAGACCTGTGCTGGGGCCCACAGATCCTCCTATCCAATGGGTAAGTGGGTTCTTTCCTCGGGTGTAAAGCGATCGGGGCGTGAAGCTGACCACTCACCTCCAGCTAATGCCGAGGTCAAGACTACGTAATCTATACATGCACTCCCCTGTACATCTTTATGGGGTAGTGCTTAATTAAGCACAGGGACGCTTCTTATAGCACTAGAGCTTGTGACACTGCCAGATCCTGCCATGCAATGGGTGCATTACAGTAGTATCCTGGGGCAACTCTCCTTCTTACCATCTGCTTCCTGTATGGGCCTTGCAATTTAGCGGCACACGTATCTTTTCGCTTTCATTGCTGTACTTGACGTCATCAGAGAAAAAAGTACCACACAACACAACAAACTAGCAAATCACCCAAACGACATACTACAGCCACTCGTTGAACCGCATCACAATCGAAGACTCCGAAGATACTGGCTAGCTGACCTAAAAGAAAACTAAGAGGAACCTCCCACTGGAGAAGGGACTGATCACGTCATTAAAGAGCATCACAGCTCTTACGCCAGCAAACTAGCTTATATAATTGTAGATTCTGATTGCTTAATAAATAATAAAAAAAAAATTGCTGTACTTACCAGAGCTGAAGGTTGATCTTTGTCTGCTCGTCCCATTGCAGAGATTTGATGGAGAAGTCAGCTCCAATTGTTATCTTATAATTTGACGAAAACTGACCTGAAATAAGAACACGGAGAATTAAAACAAAATTCTGGCTACAGGATACTTTTTAAGCACTGGGAGTACATTTATGATTCTTTTTGTTTTGCATTGTTGTATGATGTCAACAGATTACGCTGTGTGAACAAATGTTAAATTTGGGTTACCATCATTAGCGTGGAACCGATGTAGCGAAGCTAGTACAGCGACTGGCTACGAGCTGTACGGCAGAGTGGTCGGAGTTCGAGCCCCGGTACAGTCGAGAATTTGTTCTTCTCCACGTCGTCCAGACTGGCCCTGGGGCTCACCTAGCGGGGAACCGAAGTAGCACAGCTAGTGCAGCGACTGGCTACGAGCTGTACGGCAGAGTGGTCGGAGTTCGAGCCCCGGTACAGTCGAGAATTTGTTCTTCTCCACGTCGTCCAGACTGGCCCTGGGGCTCACCTAGCGGGGAACCGAAGTAGCACAGCTAGTGCAGCGACTGGCTACGAGCTGTACGGCAGAGTGGTCGGAGTTCGAGCCCCGGTACAGTCGAGAATTTGTTCTTCTCCACGTCGTCCAGACTGGCCCTGGGGCTCACCTAGCGGGGAACCGAAGTAGCACAGCTAGTGCAGCGACTGGCTACGAGCTGTTCGGCTGAGTAGTCGGAGTTCGAGCCCCTGTACAGTCATGAATTTTTTTTTCTCCACGTCGTCCAGACTGACCCTGGGGCTCACCAAACCTCCTACCCAATGGGTACCGGGGCTCTTTCTCCGAACATAAAGCGACCGAGGTCTGAAGCTGATCAATCACTTCCAGCTAGTGCTAAGGTCAATAAATATGTGGATCTATATATCCACTCCCCCATACGCCTTCATGGCGTAGTGCTTAATTAGTTAAACACAGCGACAACTTCACCCGTTACCTTCATTAGTGGAAAGAGTAGTACAGTAGGAAGAGTTTCTATCTTCTGTGATATAACGGCGGGTAGGCCATTGAAAGTCAGCCAACGTTTCGGAGGAACATGTCGCCTCCATCTTCATAACTACCTCTGTGAGAACCTCAAATCCTATGTAGTGTTCCCTGTGGAAGGCGTATTTATCGATAATTTGGGCGATTCGAGGGTCTACGGGTCAAGAAGACCAGGCTCCCTTGAACACACCCCTCCTTGTCACGTGCAGGAACCAAAACATCATTCCACGCTTCCATTTCCTGAAGATGTGGTGAAACAAATGGTAGGTGTGCTAAGGGTGATGTGTGTGTGTGAAATATACCGTAATTAGTGTGTGAAAGAACTTATATAGAATGCTTAAACAACAACAAGAACAACAATGAATTTTATGAACGTTGATTGTTAATTACAGAAAAGTTATCCACAACCAAAATTTAATCTAACTAATACACGTATGATGCAAATTTTCTCACGTAATAGCATTGAACGACTGAAATTATATTATCATTAAATCCGAAATATGTTCACGAGTTGTAACGGAGGTGTTAAGAAACTGTTCTGGAAATAGACCAATTAATGTGATTCAAACTGATCGAAGATTAACATGACGGATTATGCAAAGTATCTAATTGGAGAGCGGACTGGCTTCCATAAGCTGTTACGGAAGGCCTCACGCAGCATCGCAGCTGAGCTTGCAGTAATGGCTTAAGGAAAGTAGTCTCCGTATCTTGTACTTCCAATGAAACAAGATAATTGGGCCTTAAACAAAAAAGCATCAAAGACAATACCGGCTTTAAGCAAACAACATCAACCACGTTCGCCTTGAAACAACAAAACAAGAGAAATGTCGTTAAAAAAACATGTTACAAGACATGCCAGTTTAAAACAACATGATAACAAAGGCCTCAGCTAACCCCGTGATTGTGGTGTCCGTGTTATCCGGCCTGTTACACATGGGCGTGTTAATTGAACTCAGAAGCTCTCGCTTCTTATCTCCCAGTACCAGCTAACAAATGAAGTTAACGCCGGTTCCTCCACGTTACATTAGGCTCCGTCGGTTCTGTTTTAGGAGACAGATCGGCGCTTTCGGAAATTCCCACCCAAAGTCATGATGAAACTGGTTTCTATAGAGTAGGATTTTAGGAGATAACATAATCCCCAGATATCTCACATCAAAACGCGAAAAGAAGAAACAAATTTCCGGTTCAAGTTGTTAATATACGAGGGGGGACCCAAAAATAACCGGAATTTATTTTTGTTATTTTTAATTTTTGCATTTTTATTGAACTGTATATTAGTCCCCTTCAAAGTATTGTCCATGTGCATTAATGCACTTGTCCCAACGCCTTTGCCACTGCTCAAAACAGTGCTGGAATTCTTGAGGCTGGATACTGTTCAAAGCCTTTAGTGTGTTTTCTTTGACTTCATCCACATCACGGAATCGCTTTCCTTTCAGACTTCTCTTCATCCGTGGAAACAAAAAAAAAGTCCGACGGAGCCAGGTCGGGTGAGTAAGGTGGATGAGGCACAATCACCATGCTGTTGCTTGTCAAAAACTGTCGGACCGTCAAAGCTGTGTGGGCTGGAGCATTGTCGTGGTGAAGTAACCAGTTGCCATTTCTCCACATTTCGGACCGTTTTCGTCGCACACTCTCTCGTAATCTTAGTAACACATCCAGGTAAAAATGTTGGTTCACTGTTTGTCCTGGCGGAACGAACTCTTTGTGGACAATGCCATTCACATCAAAAAAACAAATCAACATTCTTTTCACATTGGATCGCACTTGACGCGCTTTCTTCGGTCGTGGTGAAGTTGGAGTTTTCCACTGGCTTGATGATTGCTTTGATTCTGGATCGTACCCGTAGCACCAAGACTCATCGCCAGTCACAATTCTTTTAAGAAATTCTGGATCGTTCTGCACTTCACTCTTCAAGTCGCGGCAAACATTCACGCGGTTTTCTCTTTGGTCATCTCCGAGCAAGCGAGGAACAAATTTTGCAGACACCCGTCTCATGTGCAAACCTTCGGTTAAAATTCGCTGGACCGTGCTCCATGAGATGTTCGTTTCCTCAGAAAGTTGGTCAATGGTCTTTCGACGATCTTCATCAATTGCACGTTTGATTTTGGCAATGTTTTCGTCATTTCTTCCTGTCGAAGGACGCCCGGGGCGTGGCATGTCTTCTGTTGACATGATGCCAGATTTGAAACGGGAAAACCACTCGTAGACCTGTGATTTCCCCAAAACATCATCATTAAAGGCTTGCCGAAGCATCCCAGCAGTCTCGGCTGCAGTTTTCCCTAACAGAAAGCAAAATTTCACGCACACTCTTTGTTCCTTCTGGTCGGCCATCTCGCTAATCGCCAAAGGGTTGAAACAACACAACAGAGCACCACAGACAAACCACTTAACTCAGACTGACGCCAGCTCACTAACAGTCGCGGGAGACCCCCAGCTAACACCACCTAGCAGCACAACTCGTAACTACAAAGCATGCGCGCGCAACAGGTCGGTTCCAGTTATTTTTGGGTCCCCCTTCGTATGTGCATCAGAATCGCCATTTTATGTTTAACTCTTTTAAGCAGTTGTTAGCTGTACTGCTTGCTTTAACATTAAACAACCCGATATTTTGCCGCGCTGTTTGTTTGTTCATTTATTTCTCAGAATAAAGAACGATTGTTTACGCAATAATTAAGCGATTATAATGGAGCTCTGGTTTGTTTTCTGAGAGATAAGAACTAAGTTTTAAAATATCTACGCCGGGGATGCTAGTGCGCAAGTCATGATGTCTTCTGAGCTGCAATTCGTTTGGCTTGGGCAACAAGGAGTGGAGAAGCGACTTTCGAAAATGTCCATAAACACACTCCATGGCCTGTAGTCCGCGAGCAAACAATACCACCGACCGAGCGTCCGCCGCTTGTCGACGAAGTTAGTGCAAACTTTTGCGGATAGAGGATGTCACGTGGTCAGCAAAACGGATCTCCACGGCCTTTAATCTCGGTTTTCTAGACCGGAGCCGCTATTTCCTTGAAATAGCTCATCAATTATCCTCACGAGGCTGAGTGGACCTCGTTCCAGACCCTCTACTTCTCAAAAAATCTGGTAGCGCCGGGAATCGAACCCGGGACCTCTATATCTGTAACCAGGAACTCTGACCACTAGACCACAGAGGTGGTCAAAGGCCCATGACAGGCCCCAAAAATTGTAGTTTACTTTTTCAGTTTTATTTCTGTTAATTCAAACTGCTATATACGAAACCGATAAAAATGCACGGGCGAATGAGACTCATGCGCGGAAGTGCAATAGCTGACGCGCGGCCGCGTGCGCCAGCTTAGAAGGAATATGGCTTCGAGGTACTGAGTAAACCCATGAAACCCTAAGGATACCCAACGGCACAAATATAGCTAAAATGGAGCTGAGTCACTGTCGGGAAACTAACAGTTGCCTGGCTTGTCATGAAATTCGTTGTACCTTGCAGGACCTTAATGTCCCTTACGGTATTCATAAGAGCACGCCACAGCCCACCATATGGAGCCAGACGAATCCAGGCTGAACCCTCGCACAATGGTTCTTTAAGATCAATCTTAATATTATCATTCAAGCTAAATTTAAATACTCCCATGTGGCCTCTTTCATTCAGATTTTCCGACCAGAATTTTGTATGCATACTTCATCTCTCCCATGCATGCTGCATGTCCCATACCTCAACCTCCTTCCTTTGATCACCCTAGCAATATTTGACGAAGGAAACACAATATCGAAGTCCTCGATATGCAATTTTCTCTAATCTCCCTTTACTACCTCTCACTTAGGTCGAAAGCATTCTCCTCAGCGCCTTGCTTTCGTGTTGTGTAGTTCGAAGTCCGAAGAAGGGGCAAGCAGACAAAATATGCGAAGACTTGTCATGCCCACATCCCCCGTTGTGTGTCAACATGGATTTTTTGGAAAGAAATTCAATCTAAAAGGGAGAAGCTGCGCCAAATATTAACACAAAAAAGTAAATTATTTTTAAAGCCGTTCTTCTATGCTGAACACCACAGCGTGTGCAGTAAAGATATTTTTCAGCGGCTTCATCGAAGTCTAGAAGCAATTTTTCTGGCTGTCCCCTTCTGGATAAAATCCCCGCGAATCCATGGGTCTGACCTTCGCAGCGCCTTTGTGTCTGGAAAAACCGACAGCTTACGGCATTCGTCAAAGCGTTATCTGCAGTGCTTCGCTGTCCAGACTTCCTCGTATCCAATTTCTGCAATTCTCACGATAAAACATAATACAACACTCAGAACAGCACTAGTTAACGTATGAAGTTATTACTTGGACAACGTTTCAAGCCAGCCACATAAATGATTGAAATGGATGGATAACTGAGCAGGTTTTCATATTTAACTACCCAGGAAATATAACCTCACAATTATGTAAATATGTACATGATAAATAAAATAAATAAATAGAAAAAAAAGATAAAGTACTTCTTGTGTTTGTTAAGCGTCAAGTTATGAAGACTTGTACTGGAGTGGCGTGCTTATTTAAGGCCCACATCATGAAGACTTATACGTAAGTGGAGGTATAGGCCCACAATTCTTAAAATCGGTAACGGATGGATGTAAGTTGTCAGCTTCAGGCCTCCTCTGCTTTATCCTCGGGAATATGCCCACCGGTACCCAGTGAACAGAAGACTGAACCGGTGTGGGTACTGTGGAGCAGAGAATATTTTTTGCCCCTGTCTGAAAACAACCCTCGATTCCTTGATCGCCCAGTCCGCAGTCTAGACATTTAAGTAGAAATATGTCAAAAGGATATTCAACTAATGTTTCATAAAAATAACGGCAAAATCTACTTTGCCAATTTGACCTGAAATTTGTATTCTGCAAAGAAAGGATAAGCAGTGACTCGAGGCAGTGCAGATGAGACTCTTAAGATCAATGGTTGGATGCAAGTTATGAGTGCGTATGCTAAACGGAACACGCAGACAGCAACTTGGTGCAGCTGTCACAATAAAGAATATTAAGAAATACGGAAAGTTATAGAGAACCCACGTGGAGAATTTGGAAGGTAACAGGCTATCGAAGACAGTAATGACATCTGGGGAAGAACAGGTGTTGAGTGACCCAAACGAAGATGGTATTGACTGAAGGTCAGACTTGCAACTGGCCTTAGAGACGTAAACTTTGATATTATAGAATATTAAGAAGAAGAAGAACAGTTGGGGTATTCTATGTAATAATAGAAGGGGGTTTGGGAACAGGAAGCTGAGAAGAACGTCTGTAGAACTAACAAAGAAGTAAAGAACACTGCATAATGAGGAGGTTCACAAATTGAACTGTTTTATCAAATCGAGAAGGATTATATATGCTTGGCATGTAGAATGCATGGAGAGATGACAAATGAATAAAACTTTTTGGCTGGAAAACTTTAAGGGACCGTCTGGGAGACATTGAGCGTGGATGAGAGGATAATATTAAGACGGATCTTAAGGAAACATGGCGTGAGGGTGCGTACTAGATTCATCTGGTTCAGGATAGGATTCAATGAATGGAGAATTTCTTGACAAGCTGAGATAATAGTAACTTTCCAGGGACTGTGATCCATATGCGAAGCGATTTAGTTAGCACCTTGCTTCAGACAGCTACATTCAGATGATAGCTGCAAACCAGGGCCGGATTTAAATGGGGCGATCGGGGCTGTCACACCGGGACCTGCACGAAATAGAAATATGATCCACAGATTTTACTGAGACATGTGCTTCTATAAAATCACGAAAAGTTAGTGAACAAAAAATTTGTCATAAGTCTGTTGTTACTTCTAAAGGGTTCTGACGATGGTGGATGACACACAGAATTACTGGGTTTTTGGACTTTTTCCATCGTCAGGAATTCTAGGTAATAAGAGGACACGACGTTTCGGAAACTGGATCTGTTTTCAAAACGTCGTGTCCTCTATTACCTAGAATTCCGGATGATGGAAAAAGTCCCAAAAAACAGTAATTCTTTGTTGTTACTGTTAAGGGCCATCACAACTGAAAATCCGGCCACGGAGCTAAACAATTCAGTGTCTGCCTGTACAGACTGAGGAAACTCATGAAAATTTGTAGGAGTGAACAGTTCTCACCGTCGTTCGAACTAGGTATACTTGCCGGACGCGAAGCGTTGTTACGAATTCAAGAGAAAGACGTCAAAAAATAAGATCTTTGGTTTCTTTGGTGCTATCCGTACTCGTTATCATTTTATTGTAACGTAGGGACCTTGACACCTATCGTGAAGATAGAAGCAACGCTGTAACACAACTCAAAAAAATAAGAAAAGAACGGCAGACGTATAAAGCAGAAAGAAATACAGATACGGTTATTGTATAAATAAGCCTTCGATGATCACGTGTCTCAGTTTGATCACGGAAGCCATTATGACGGCAATACATATTATTATACCACAGCAATCGGAAGTTGGTACCCTGCACGAAACTCTATACCACAGTAGGTCATGATTGCTGTAGTCACTTCATGTGATATTATTATTGTAATGAAACACGACAGCTCTTCCTAAGGAACTACCAAGAATTATTATTCTTTTGATAGCTGCATCCGTATTGTTGACGCGTGCGCGATAACTTACCGACGCCGGACCTCAAATGTCCTTATAGCCCCGTGACACATATACCGAACGTTATATTGGCACCGCAGACCGTTACAAGACTCGTCGAATTAGAATTCACAGAACCACTGCCGGTATAATCACAGAATAAAAGCGAGCCCAGAAGTGACATGCCTTAACGGCCCATTTCATGTTCACGTAGTCGCTCTACACCAGCAAGAAAAGCTGAGGCCATCGTGTTATACAGTAGATTTCGAGCGCATCTGCTGCAAAGAGAACTTGCCGTAGCGTGGCTTGGCTCTACTTACCCGCATCATGGCGGATTTACTAGCAATCGACTATGTGATATTTCGAGAGTATCGTTTCTGTGTTATAACGCTTCTATATTTGGAGCTTCAAACATCAGGAGTCTCTATAGGGTGGATAAAGGCCGCGCCATAGCTCAAGCGGTTAGTCGCTGGCTTCCCACCGCGGCGGCCCGGGTTCGATCCCGGGTCTGGTCAAGTGGGATTTGTGGTGGGCAAAGTGGCGCTGGGGCAGGTTTTCTCCGAATACTTCGGTTTCCCCTGCCAATCGTCATTCCACCAATTGCTCCACAATCGCCCTCACCTATCATCTGGGGCTGGTACAATAGGTCAGAAGTGGCCGCAGTACAAGGGACTTAGTCCCACCCCACTAGCAATAAAAAAAAGGGCGGATAATGAACATTTGTATCAAGGGAATGAGCAAAGTAGGATAGTTTATACAGTATTTAATTGACAATACCAAAAGTCAATTCGACCTATATGCCTAATGCAGACAGCCAATACCTAGTTTCATAAAAATCCGTTTAGTAGTTTCGGGTATGAAACTTTCGGATTGACGGATAGGCAGTAACAAATTCTCTTCGTTCACAGAATGAGCAATACATGAACAGAGACTGTCGAATTCTGCCATGAACACGTATGGACCTATACCTCAACTCCCCCATACGTGTCCATGGCAGAGACTGTCAACTTCTGCCATGAAAACGTATGGGGGAGTGGAGGTATAGCTCCATCATTCTTGACCTCGGCACTAGATGGAGCTGTGTGGTCAGTTTCACGCCCCGACCGCTGTAATCCCTCCGGAAAAGAGGATCTGTACCTATTGGATAGGAGACTGGGTGGGCCCTAGAGTTGGTCTGGATGCTGGTGAGAAGAGACAGATATCTCGTACCTGCCGGGAATCGAACCTCGGCTACCCTGCCCGTAGCCAGTCGCTAGACCGACTGAACTATCCTGGATCTCTAAACCTTATATAGTGACTGAAAACATTCTGCCAATATGCATTGCTTGAACAAGTACATAAAGTATTAATTTAGTAAATACAACTAGAAACGTAATCGACAGAAAGTGTATAAACAGTAAACGGTAAAGCTGTCCCTGCGCTTAATTAATTAAACAGCACGCCGTGAAGAGGTAAGGGGGAGTAGGGGTATAGCTCCACCTTTCTTGACCTCGGAACTTGCTGGAGGTGAGTAAGTCAGGTTCACGCCCCGGCCGCGTATAAGCAATAATATAAGTAAAATATTTAATATAATTATGATATTACATCGCTAATAAAAAAGAAATAAATATTATGTAGGATCTGAGGTTCTCACAGCGGTGGTTATGAAGAGTCGTGTCTTCTGGGATATAGCGCCGTGTAGGATCTGAGGCTCTCACAGCGGTGGTTATGAAGAGTTCTATCTTCTGGGAAATAGCACTGTGTAGGATCTGAGGCTCTCACAGCGGTGGTTATGAAGAGTCCTGTCTTCTGCGATATAGCGCCGTGTAGGATCTGAGGTTCTCACAGCGGTGGTTATGAAGAGTCGTGTCTTCTGGGATATAGCGCCGTGTAGGATCTGAGGCTCTCACAGCGGTGGTTATGAAGAGTTCTATCTTCTGGGAAATAGCACTGTGTAGGATCTGAGGCTCTCACAGCGGTGGTTATGAAGAGTCCTGTCTTCTGCGATATAGCGCCGTGTAGGATCTGAGGTTCTCACAGCGGTGGTTATGAAGAGTCGTGTCTTCTGGGATATAGCGCCGTGTAGGATCTGAGGCTCTCACAGCGGTGGTTATGAAGAGTCCTCTCGTCTGCGATATAGCGCTGTGGAGGATCTGAGGCTCTGGCAGCGGTGGTTATGAAGAGTCCTGTCTTCTGCGATATAGCACTGTGTAGGATCTGAGGCTCTCGCAGCGGTGGTTATGAAGAGTATTGTCTTCTGCGATATAGCGCTGTGGAGGATCTGAGGCTCTGGCAGCGGTGGTTATGAAGAGTATTGTCTTCTGCGATATAGCACTGTGTAGGATCTGAGGCTCTCGCAGCGGTGGTTATGAAGAGTATTGTCTTCTGCGATATAGCACTGTGTAGGATCTGAGGCTCTCGCAGCGGTGGTTATGAAGAGTATTGTCTTCTGCGATATAGCACTGTGTAGGATCTGATGCTCTCACAGCGGTCGTTATGAAGAGTCCTGTCTTCTGGGAAGTAACGACGTGTAGTCCGTTAAATTCAACCGACGCTTCCGAGGAACACATCACCTCCACCTTCAGGGTCGAAGCAGCTAGCAAGCCAGAGCCTGCGAATTGCTTCACGCTGGTTTATTGCTTGACTTATTCTTCGATCCTGAAGATTGAGGTCACATGTTCCTCCGAAATGTCGGTTGACTTTCAACTGACTATACAACGTTATATTCCAGAAGACAGAGCCCCTCAAATGAGTATCATAATTTACCGCTGCAAGAGACAACCTGGATATTTAGTTCAAACCGAATTCTACAGCTGAATACCAAGCACACATGTGTGGTGTCCACGGGCCACAGTTTTTGAACCACTGAGTTGGAGCCTGAAGTGTTACACTGTGTACAGTTTCTGAAAAGCGGTGTTGGAATTTAGGCTTTTTATATTGTTCTTTCCAGGGGGCATCATTAACTTCTGCTCGAATTGTATGTGTTCCAGACACGTCTGCATCTGTTATACGAACACGCTAATAATGAACAGCGTGTTATTGAAATGTATGAGCTGTATATAGTTAAATAATGAACATACTTTCGTCGAAATGCAAATCGATTCATGCAGCAAACATTCCAGACATACCACCGGCATATATCGATTGCACGCGTTGTACTCTTTCATTTGTTTCTCCAATACAAATGCGACCCAACATATTTGAGCATGTCTGCGGTGTCCAGAGATTCCACGGTTCCTATACTGATAAAGAATCCCACAATATCGAACTTACAGATCAATTCTAAGGGATATTAATGTCGGTATTTAGCCTAGCCGAGGTGTACAGAAGATTATGCTTGTTAAGTACGTAAGATTTTGACCGGAAGCATTGAGCAATTAAAGCTATAAACTTGTACTTCAGAAACACCGACTTCGGGCCAGGCTTTTCAGTTACACTGACGTTACGCTGGATCAGCTGACAAAAAGTTTATTCCAGAATGTAAATTTATTTTTCCACCAGAATCAAAGTAGTAGTTCTGATAACCATGGGGAAAACAATGACCGCCTCTGTGGTCTAGCGGTCAGAGTTCCTGGCTACGGATCCAGATGCCCGGGTTGGATTCCCGGCGCTACCACATTTTCTGAGAAGTAGTGGGTCTGGAACGGGGTCCACTCAGCCTCGTGAGGATAATTGAGGAGCTATTTGAAGGAAATAGCGGCTCCGGTCTAGAAAACCGAAATTAACGGCCGTGGGGATTCGTTGCGCTGACCACGCGACACCCTCTATCCGCTAAAGTTGGCACTAACTTCGCCGACAAGCGGCGGTCGCTCGGTCGGTATAGTTCGCTTGAGGACTAAAGTCAAGGAGTTTGTTTTTTTTATGGGGAAATTAATGCAGAATTATCGCAGTAGGTCACTGTTGGAAGAGCCGTCAAATGCACGTACCAACAAAGCAAACGGAGTCCCAAACATAAATACGTGAAAACTTTTCCGGCTAATAAAATATATAAGCCACATGATAACGAGTAGGAACCCGATACCATTAGAGAAGTCGCTGTCATGGAATAGTGGTACTTATTTCCATAGCACTGCCAATACAGTGAACGTTGCGTTTGTCTGTATTGTAATATTGGTTTCGTATTCCGAATTCGCAACAAATGAGCATAAAGATCCATCTGTGATTAAGACCAATGATACGCTAAAGACGATAATAATGACTGCATTTAAAATGCCCTGTGCTCTATATTTGGATGAGAGACAATACAGTGAAACAAGAATGATTTGCCACATAAAGGAAATACGTCACAGAACATTTGCCCACAGATTAATTCACTCGTTACTTTTCGTTGTATTTGTGCAACCTTAAGATTCGAAAGTCAGATCATTAGAGGACGTCAACTGATTAATTATGAACTGAGGTTCAGAGATAAGGATAACAATAATGTTGATAGTTATCTCCTGATGGAAGCTACAACACGCCAGACTGTCATGCTGATATGAAAATAAAGATAACTTTATGGTATGTGTGTCTGTATGCCATTAGATAAGACATATCGAACGTAGTGGCAGAATACAGATTGAGGGCGTTTGGGAACCGGATGTAGTGGAGAACATTTGCATCCAAGAGGAAGGAAGTTAGTAGCAGTATTCAGAAAACCGCATAACGAGGGGCTTCATAATTTCTGCTCCTCACTAACCACTATCAGAGTGATCAAATGAAGGAGCGCGATACTGGTGTACCATTATCTGGTATGGGGAGGGGGGGGCGAGTAAGGTGCAGCCACAAAATCTTTAGTTGGATAACGTGAAGAGAAGAGCCCACTTGGAAAATATTGCAGTAGATGGGAGGATCCCGCCCAAAGGTGTCTTCACCTTGTTGTGGTGGTGGGGCTTGCGTGACTCTGTGACCTGGAGAGCTATGCCGGCGGTAGTTTAATTACCGGTAGGGTCACCCATGCCGAGAAAGTCAAAGGGTAGAATCCAGGCTAAGAGAGATACCCTGGTTCTCCAATTTGGGGATTGGGCATGAGGCTAACAACCTCATCCTGTAAGAAGAATTTTGTTCAGAAACCTAACAACCAGCCTCGGGTCATCATGCGTGGATCCATTCCTATGACAGCACACATTGGTTGTGGAGACTGGTTGTAGAGGAGGCCAAGGCTGACCCAGGGCTGTAGCGCCGAGTGGTAGGTAGGTAGGTAGGTAGGTAGGTAGGTAGATGCGCTTATAATATTAAAATGGAGTTGAAAGAAATCTGGGGTGACGTTGTGGACTGCAGTCGTCTGATAGAGAATATGATACAGTAGCGGGTTCTTCTTCTAGACTTGCTGAACAATTATCAAATTCTGAACAAAGATTCTCTTCCATGGAATTTGAAAATTGTACGTCTTCCAATTTACAGTAATATGTATAATGTTTAGTAATAGGTGAGTAGTTAACACAATGAAAATCTTGCAGTGGCAGCACTGTGTTTAGTCTACTATCCTTATTTCGGAAAAATAAAAGGAGGCTTATGATATCACCTTGCTGTCTGTGTATCCGGCTGCGTCTGTATGACACGCACCAGTAATTAAAATATTCAGGAATTAAGGAACATGATAAAACATCCCTGACTACAATTACTGTAACAGTTTGTAAACTATTCTGACTAGATAATATGAAACCTGAAGAAATTCAACATGTTTCTTCGACAGTCCAACTACATTACTTTTGTAAATAGACAAAAAAACGGCGTCGCCTGTAGTCCGCAAGCGAACTATACCGACCGAGCGACCGCCGCTTGTCGGCGAAGTTAGTCCCAACTTTAGATGATAGAAGGTGTCGTGTGGTCAGCGCAAAGGATCCCTGCAGCAGTTAATCTCGGTTTTCTAGACCAAAGCCGCTGTCTCCTTGAAATAGCTCCTCAATTATCCTCACGAGGCTGAGTGGACCCCGTTTCAGACCCGCTACTTCTCTGAAAATCTGGTAGCGCCGGGAATCGAACCCGGGACCTCTGGATCTGTAGCCATGAACTCTAACCACTAGACCACAGAGGCGGTCCTTTGTAAATAGACAGGATACGGGAAATTAGTGCATAACAATTTAAATTCAGAATCGTTTCTTAACCAATAAACTGCATTTGGAGAGCTGCATGATTTATGGTTTAACTTAACAGCCTCAAGTTTACTGCATTTGAACTTTTGAACTTTTCAGAGTTTTTATGTCACACCGCTCATTTCTCTGGTCATTTCTGCGGGAGTTCCATGTTCGACTATCCTCACCACAACACATATATCGTGAATGAACTTTAGTATCAGCTTAATACTTTGTTTTGATCATTAAATATTCGGAGTGCGTTATGAGTCGTAACGTGATAATATAATTAGTGCACATGCTCTGAGAACAAACATTAACTATACGGAGCGGAGTCTTCTAGAACCAGCTGATCCAGAAAATCCCTTCCTTTTATGGAACTCGAAGATGTTACCGTGATCATAATAGCCCACCAACGGGCCCTGAGCCAATTAATCCAGTCCGCACTCACAACATAACAAATTATCCTTCGGCATAATTAAGCACCACATCATGAAGGCGTATAAGTGAGAGCAGTTATAGCCCTACGTCTCAGATGGAGAGGACAGACACGATATCATGAAGTGAGCGGACAGCTTGATGCCCCGGCAGCTCGTCGGTCGGTTACACTGTTGATGGCCCTCGCCATCACAGTAATTCTTGGTTTCGAGTACCGTCAGGACAAATGACAACAATTTTCTTTTTAAGACTTTTGCGTGTTTTTATATGAGACCTCCTCTTTAATGACAGGACGGGGATGACTAGTTATGCTCACTTCCCTTCTGCTGGTGTTGCCTCGGGAGGGCACTTACTGACTGGCCATCTCCTCCACACACTTGCCTCGACTATTCCCGGCGGATTAGAGCCCCACAGCCGGTCCGGACGCTGCACAAGAACAGACAAATCTCTTGTCCCCATCGGGAATGGAACCCCGGTACCAAGGCCGTGGAAGTGGCGAAGAATAAATTCTTTCATCTAAACGGTTGACGTTTGTCGTCGCGCCTCTTAACTCATGTGGACTAAAACGAAATTGTTTTCAACACTGTACCTACATATATACTCATAATTTTTAATATCTGAATGAACCCGTTTGAAACTTCGAAAGAAGCGGAAAGTTTTGTGGGAAAGTTGCCGTGTTTGGAAGTGTATGACTTACCTTCCGTGTATCTCCGGACGATCGCAGTCTTACCTGGAAATAAAATAAAGGAAGGTCCATATTAGTAAGCCAAAGGCGGAGTAACATATAGCATGCAAGGCGAAACATCGAATGGTCTGAGCCAGAAACTTCGTTAAAGCTAACATGTCAATCACGTAGCGAAGTGCATGCAACCGTATACAATAAAATTCATTTAGATTATCGTGACACGCCAGACGAAATAAACAGCTCTGATATTCAAAATAATATTGTGACATGACATCTAAAAGGCGGAATAGTGGGACCACAAGTATAAGTCCATTACTAGGCAACGGCTAGGTATTCATGTTCCCGCGGCTGATTATAAGCACACAATAACAGAGGAATAGCTGGAAGCGTTATTTTATATATGGTCCGTGCCGAAGTTATGTTCGTTGGATGAGTAACAAACCTCATAACACACAAATTCACCTATCTCTAAATATTAACAATATTAATTTTACCAATTCAGCCGTAAAAGTAACAAATGTTTATTAATTTAAACCACACTACCACTGACACACTCTTAATGGGTCATCTTCGGGTGCTCCTAGTAACATGATTAATTACTGAATTCTAACGCATGATTTTCTTTGAATACGCGTATTTCTTATCATTGTGGGAGTGTTAATTACTATAGTCACAGTTTACATACATAATCCATAATTTCGCCCTAATGTAACCCTTCCTGCGCTGATATCAACATTAATTCCGATCATAAGCGGTAAAGTCCCGGCTCACATTATCTTCTTTGCTCGTGACAAAGTCCATATTCTAAAACTTTACTTTTTCGTTTCCTAAAGCTTCACTCTCTGTCAAATGCACCTGTACCAGGAGGATGAGCGGTAACTGCCTGGGAGCCTGAAGGGGCCCGTACACGTGAGTACGACTCGGCTCGGGCTCCAATGAGCCAAACTCGTCCTTGTGTGGGTCGCAAAGTTGGGAGTCAGCTCATGCGTTTGTGGTGAAATTATTCCGAGCCCGGTTCCCGAGTTAAGCTCGCCGAGCCAGACTCGTACGTGTATGGGCCCCTTTAAAGGGAAATATTTTTTCTTGCTCTCTTTAAACGCAGGGTCACCCACTCCCCCACCCACTTTCACTCTTCTCCAGGACCGAAGGCAGTAGTCAGCAATCAGTTGTCAGTCAGCGAGGGCAGGAGCCGTTGCTCACGGAAGCATTGAGAGCCACTGCCAAGCAACGAATAGTGAGGAAATAACAGTTATTTCAAGCTGTCGCTATTTACAGATTGTGTAGAACAGTGACAGTGTGATAATTATTTGTAATAACAAGTAATAAATATTCATAAACTCAATAATCAATCCAGACCCTGTATCTAGTCACTAACACTTAACAATGTAATGAAAGGTGTTTCTTGTCAGCTGATACACGTGTTTCAATGATCTCTTCCGGCCAGTGGGTGCACACGGTACAATTACACAGCACAGCAGACAGTGACGGCATGTACCCTCCCCAGTATTCCTACATCAACTTAAGCCATAGTTCAGGCCGTTAGTCGCTGGCTTCCCACAACGGCGGGTCTATTTGGAACCCGGGTCCGGTTATGTGGGATCTGTAGTGGACAAAGTGGCCTGGGGCAGTCATTCCACCAATTGCTCCACAATCACCATCATCTATTATCTGGGGGCTGGTACAATAGTCCAGTAGACTCTACAGTACCGAGTGGACTCAGTCTCACCCCACTAAGAACAAAAAAAAAGAAAACTTATGTATGGCTGAACACCGCCAATCTACCACTTTTCCAGCCTGGAGAACAAAACACAGTTTAACGTAGACCCTGTCAAAACGTCCGTAAACTAAATTTCTTCACATGTGTCACTTTAGAGCCACGATGACACAAGAAAGAAAAGTGTAATATTCAGCAGCTGGGCGTTTACTGCTTCCTCTTCAAACCGCTATGAAGCAATGCTCCTGGCAAGCAGACCAACATATGATCTGTCACCTCGGATGTCTCCATCTGTTGCTGTAGCGCAATTACGAAGCATTTTTCTGCCCCAACATCCTGATCTTACCGGCTGCAGACTCCGATGGTACTATCTTAAACTACTGTGGCTCAGAGTTATACGGCGTGTCATTTTCTGGTCCGTCACCAAGCTCTGTACTTGACTGTGCGAACCTATGACCTATGTACGTAGCATATTGCAGCAGATCAAGAGTTCTGCAGAGTCGACATGTTGGCTTAACTTCTTTACTATTTATCATTACACAGCTTAGGGAATTCAGGAGAAGCGTAGCCATGTGGGAATACAAGAAGAGCTGACAACCAAGCCGGTTTATGTAAAAATATTTACAATTTTACCGTGATAAGGAGCTATCAAATCGACCACTGGCTGTATACAAACGAGGCGGCAATGGGAGATAAAATTAATTTTATTGCTATCTGTCAAATGCGTTAAAGTAAAACAAGAGATTAATTTTCTCTCATACATAGAGTCGAGGTGTAGCAGCAGTAAGTCCATTGCACCTTCGAATTCAGAAGTTTTCCAGTTAGACTGTCGGTCGGCAGAACGACTATATTTATTTTTTTTAGGTTTTCCTCAGTTTCTCCAGCCAAACGATAAGAGTTTTTTTTTAATTTTTTACATTAGGCCTCCCGTAGCGTCTTCGATTGATCGTTCATCTTATTAGACGCAATACGATATCAGTAAACATAATATCGTAAAATAACCGAACTCATAAACAAAACAAAAACAAACTCCGTCATCTTTTCCTCGTCTTGATCATTTTAGGGGTGTTAGGAAAAGTAGTGTTGAACAAGTTCTTGGCGTTCACAGAAGAGCCGATGAGAAAGACCTTTTTTTCTTCCTGAGATCACAAGGATATGTAAGGGGGTGAATGAAAGAGTTTTAGCGATCACGTGATTTTGTAATTCCCCAACATAACTAAACATTAAACCAAGAAAAGTTATGGGAAGATCTCTTGTATCGAATTTCACCAGAATTTGACTACCGTTTTACGACATACATTAAAATTCGGTCATGGCCTTGTATAAAATAAGTTTCTAACAGTTTCCGATATAAGTATACGCTTAAGTTCTTTGATGGCCTTATGTATGGTTGGCTTTGTTACGGATCACTACGGTTGAAAATTGGAATTAACACACAACGTATAGAGAAGGTCTTTCATGCCGAAAAAACAAGAGAAAGAAAAAAAACTGATACTGAGTCACATACAGATGGACCTCCATAACCTCCATTAAGGTATTATTTTCGAATACAAAGAACGCTTAAAAGTGTGTTTTACAATACATCTTACAGTCTTACAGCCTCAGTGCTGTACAACTGTGAAACAAGTTTAATCCCATGAAATTCTACACTGAAGATGGAAGCAATAACCCAGTAACAACCTAAAGACTACAAGCTATTATAACCCTGAAGACTAAATTCCAAATATTTATCTTCTTTTTAAAGATACAGTTATTCAATAATTTCCTTATCATTAATTTAAGCGCGCAAGTGCAGTTCATGAGGCGTGCGGCAGCAGACCTGGCCATTGTTATCAGTCCTCATATTTCTGCGTTCTGCAACAGATCAGCTCCCATTACGACAGGAAGATGTTCTAGCGAAACCAGTCCTCAGGTTTGTATGACGACTCTCTTCTTCAACAGAATAGTACTCTCACAATAATCCTACTGTCCTGTATGTACCTTCACGAAGTTTAACCATGGGGCATAATAATTCGCACTACCAGGGTACTTTGTTAATGCTAGTGGGGTGGGAGTAAGTCCCTTGTACTGCGGCCACTTCTGGCCTACTGTACCAGCCCCAGATGATAGGTGAGGGTGATTGTGGAGCAATTAGTGGAATGAAGATTGGCAAGGGATACCGAAGTACTCGGAGAAAACCTCCCCCAGCGCCACTTTGTCCACCACAAATCCTACTTGACCAGACCCGGGGTCGAACACGGGCCGCCGAGGTGGGAAGCCAGCGACTAACCGCTTGAGCTATGGCGCGGCCCCTACTACGAGGGTTACTTACTGATCACTGGTATCTTACGTTCAGAGCACGGCAACAGCCAATTCTGGTTCTGCTGGTGATTGGCTTATGTGTCATTTGATGAAACCGTGTTAACTTTCGTGATTACGTAATACGAGGAGAAAATATTGGCATATGAAGAAGTCTGGCTCCATGTTTCAAGGTACTGTACTCTCTTGGCATTGTCAAGGGCCTTCTTGCTTTCCCCTCCCAATTCTCTGCATCCACCTAATAACAAAGGCAACAACACTGAAAGTCCTACGGAATTCCCAGCTCCTGCGCGTCTTAAGGCGCGTCCATATTACTCGTGCTCGTGCTCGCCAGGTGCTCATCGGGAGACTCGTCTGGCTCTTACGTGTGCTCGTAAATCTTCGTCCACACTACTTCAGTTGCTTGCCAGGCTTCGGCGCGTGAGGATCCGTATATTTACTCGTAGTGTGTATAAACTGTAGCACGAGCACGAGTAATGTGGACGCGCCTTCACCATAGCAATGAATTTTCGAAACCCTCCAAAGCGTAGTGTCCTGTACGTCTGCCACACGACCACGGTCATGTGCTGGGGACAGGGAGAGGTGAGGATGTTCTTACAAACTTATGTTTAAGCTGCTTAAGAATATTTTACTGACCTCCCCAGCGTATTCAGGAAATATTTAAAAAAATATATTTTTGTTGTATTCATATTTGGTATATTTCCTTTTATTAATTTGGATTATCTTTCTACACATCCAGGGGTAGGGAGGGTGGGAGATGTCTGGTTTGCCACCCCTGAGAGCATGCATTACTATGATTATTATTTTCATATAGGATATTGGTGGGAAAGCCGGAAGGAAAGAGACCACAGGGACGACCAAGGCGTAGATGGGTGGACGATATTAGAAAGGATCTTCGCGATATAGGATGAGATGGGATGGATTGGATAGCTCTGGCTCAGGATAGGGACCAGAGGAGGGCTCTTGTGAACACGGTAATGAACCTTTGGGTTCCATAAATGCTGGGGAATTCTTGAGTAGCTGCAGAATTGGCGGCTTCCCAAGAAGGGCTCAGCTCCATGAGTGAGTGAGTATTAGAGATGTTCAGGTAATTTTTTTCTGGAAAAGTACTATCTCGTGCACAACGAAGTCACCAAAGGGCTGACGAAATAAAATGATAATAAATTACAAGAAGAAAGACGCAGAACAACATGCAATACCGGAATAATTAAAAACTGTGTTGTTTTAGTTCTTATATGGACGTTTTACAGACATGTTTTAAGTATTTACGTGAATGTTCCAGTCACTGCATTGCGCGAATTGAGAAATTTAAGAATGAGATACTTATTTCTGAAAATATGAAATTTAAAGCACTTGATTGCATTATTTGGTGGTGGTGGTTGGGGGGGGGGTGTTCTTGGTTAGCCTTGAACAACAACCACAACACGAGGGGAAAATTCCTGCGAGTGGCAGCCAGCTAATTAATATTTACAGTTTTCTCCGAATGTTCTTAAGATTTGAAACGCCACTGACACTGACTTCGAGGTCAATTGATATACGACAGAACATCTGTAGGTTCCTCAGTCACCCCTGTCGCTCGCGTTGAAGGGAACAAAGTCCACTTTGTTGCTGTTCGCACCGGGTAACTTAGAGACTCAGTGATACAATGCTGCCTGACAACCAGTGAGTTGTGATTAAAGTTTATTCTGGTAACAATACCGAATAATGCAACAGAAACTCTCTTACCGACGCCGTAATCTCCAATGACCAAAAATTTGAAGAGTAATTCTCGAGGAACGGCACTCCCATTGGTAAGTGCGGTGTCTTCTGTTTCCACAGCGGGTGTGGAACTCATGTCTCTTCGTCAATCAACAATATCAACACCAAACAGCTGTTACCCGTCAGCTGGAGCCATCGCGCTCACAACACAACTTGCCTCTTTGCGGTCAGCTATTTCACTGACAAACGTGAGAAAACTTACCTGCCGTTGACATTGAAAACAGTTCTCAATTTAGGCACTAGATGGCTAAACACAATTACTATTACTGCCATCTATCAGAATCTCTACCTATTATTACAGACAGAGCGTAGGTGTCAATCAGTTACAATATCACGATCGATCACGATGATCGTCGATAATCACGATCGTGAGGAAGGGGGACACATGTTTTCTACGAAAGTGTTGGCCAAATGCCATGGCTGAGGGAAGCCATTAAACGTTTGACAACCAAATATACGACAACTATTCGAGTTTTGAGCAAAAAATTAGTAAAGTTAAGAAATGAAAGGGAACGACAATGTAAACTAAGAAAGAACTTGTCAGCGGCCACTGAGCTAAACATTTCTAATTACACTTTGTACATATTCCATATGACTATTTATTTTCTTATTTTTAATGAAAATTTTTATAATAATCTAGACAGGGATCAAGTTATACTTTAATAATGTGAATGAGGGCTCTGTCATTCAACATATCATTGAGCCTCTTATCCTCTTTCCGAAGGAAAGGAATTAGTTTCTTTCCAGGAATACTTTAATTACTTCCTCCAGAAATGATACTCCTTTAACCAAGTCCTGAAAAGGGCCGCGCCATAGCTCAAGCGGTTAGTCGCTGGCTTCCCACCGCAGTGGCCTGGGTTCAAACCCAGGTCTGGTCAAGTGGGATTTGTTGTGGACAAAGTGGCGCTGGGGTAGGTTTTCTCTGAGTACTTCGGTTTCCCCTGCCAATCTTCGTTCCACCAAATTCTCCCTCATCATAATCACCTGGGGAAAGTATAATAGGCCAGTCAGTGGCCGCCGTGCCAAGTGGACCCAACTGGACTCCACCCCCCACTATGTGAATTAAAAAAAAAGTCCTCAAAGTAAAAAAGAGCAGACCTCTCATTTACTGCTTCCAATTCACAGGAACCCTGCATAAGCTGTCTTCTCAGTTCATAAGGTTCAGTCTCTCCCATAATGAGAACATATGGAGGCCTTCAAAATGGCGGTCTCTTATTACAATTATAATTTTTCTTCAAAAAACACTGTGTTCCTGGATAGGCCCACCCTTTCACACTACTCCATTTTCCACCTCCAACATAAGAACTTGGTATACCTCTTAGAACACATAATTTCTAATGCACCACTTGAATTTGCATAGAGTGAGCTTAGTAATCATCTTCATTACAACTTGCCTACATAACCAAACCAACTGCTCAACCCGCTCAGTAACCCTGAAGAATGAGGCAGCATGTTCCTCTGGACCACTGGTATCCATCTACAATACTACACGGTGCCACAATCTGGAAGATTAGAATTTGAACAAATTTAAGTAATTCAAAATTTTATTAACTAATATTTTTGTAATAAATATAAAGTTAGACCTGTATTCAACTAGGTATGTAATTTAACGGCGATATTTCTGTACCATTAATTAACCATGCGACTGAAAAATTTTGATCACAGCCATATAGTACTCCAAAACTCAGTTCACAATTAGCCACACAATGCCTCCATACTCTTGCAAATGATAACCACTGTATTACCAAAAAATTCTCCTTCTACCCTGTACATGCATTAGTACTATACTATTATTTGTGCTTTAATTATACAACTACTAATATGAAGGTGTAGAATAAAGAAATAAAAATAGCCAAACAATCACATTTCAGTTATATTTATTTGTAAACTTTCAAATGTCATCTCATAAAATACATGAACAATAAAGAGTTTGCAATATTTTATCATAAATATTAATAATATACTATGATTCATCAGCATTTCATAAAATCAAATAAAACTAACCCAAAATGTACAGCGAACTATGTACCACATGAAAGGCGCAGAAAATTCTACATTTCTCCATCTCATGAACTGAATCATGTGGCATTTACTTCCACAGTTTCAAAAGACTACTGCTCTTAAGGCAACAGCACTGCAATATATAGCAACATGGTGTGGGCACTGTGCCAGAAGTCCAGGTTTAGTACTCACCACAGATTAGGAGCACATACAAATATGTGCAATCTTACGTATAATGCTAAAGAAAACATGCGCATTGTAAGATTTAATGTAGCAACAATGGGAAGGCTGTTCCATCAATAACTGGAACTCCAAAAAATTAGGAATGCAATACAAAACTTAAAAAAAAAACAAATACATTATTAACTTACTTTCATTTGTTCTTAGAGGAGAAACATATTCATATAACAGATATACTAAGAAACTTGATTTTGTACAGATGTTTGCCATTTCCAGTAACAGCTCATAAGAGCTGTTGTCCCTTCTTAATGCCATATACACTGTAGCACTGTATCACTTGAGATGATTATGGTTGACAGATAAGAGTACAATACACATCTTCAGGGTCATAAACAATTTAACCCTGAAGATGGAGGTACTATCTTCCTCCAGAATGTTGGTAACCACCTATCAAGTTACAACACCAACTCATAACACAGAATGCTACAGTATGAATCTCCACTGTTATGAAAACCTCAAATCTTATTTCATGAGAGGTTCTTTAAGACTTCCTAAGTATACAAGACAAGATTAGTCACCTGGGATGTGATGTTGCATGGCTTGGTTGATAAGTTCAAGCTTTCTGAAGCAATCTGTTGCCTCCATCTTCAGGATAGAACAGTTGGTACCCTGAAGATGGAAGCAGCAGGTTCATCTGAAAGTCTGATACCTATCATGAAAGTACATGATATCACATACCAGAAGACTGTAATCTTAATATTTACTAACCTGAGAATTTCACACCTAACACTAGACACTGTTTAAACACTATGGAAGTCAGTGTATCGTAGTACATCTTACAACTGGATACAATTTTGTGTCTGCTACAGAGTTCTTAAGGCTTCTATGTATGATAACAGTTGCGTAACTTCCATCACAAAAGGAGCCTCATAATTTCAACTTCGCCAGTAGAGAGTTCAAGTGACTAACAATGCACTGGATCTAATCAGTCACAACTTTCGTCTCAGTAATATAAAGTATGTGAGATTCACCAATATTAGTTATGTACAATGTCCAATATTTGCACCAATACCGGTACCTTAAACTTGTTCTTGTAGTCGGGTAAATATGGTAGTGAGTACTAAATGTGAAGCAAGAAATCATACATTAATGTCATGGTTTGCTCAGTTTTGTTTTTTATTTTTCTACAATACATATAAACAGACACATTATAGAAGCAAGTTGTATGCATCACAATGAAGTATGGAAAGGTGTTATACCTGGTCCAGTTGTGCTTTAGAGAAGTTTCTATGGGATTAGTATTCCTATTCTAACAGTTAGAGCAAAAACATGACTAGAGAATAGCAGCAACAGATTCTGAAGTTATTGAGACTAGAATCATCAAGGTAGAACAACTGTGACTTGGGATATATCTTTTTCATAACTTTGCTATGTGAAAGAATTTTGCACAGGAAAGCATGATATATACAAATGTTTGAAATTTGGAACACTGAGGTACCAAATTGCACTTCCGACACCAAATTCTGATAACATAAATCAAGATGTAGGACCATCCATCAGTCTTTCCTAGATGTATTCATTGATATTAAGCATAAAATGGCTTGTGTACAATATAGTATTATTTATTACAAAACAGATGGAGAAAAGCAAGTTTTCACCATTGTCAGTCCTAAAAGAAAAGTAATCAGCATTTTCTTCTAATTTCCAAACATAAAACAATGCAAATATACATTCCAGTGAGATAAGCGGACTCATGTTCATACTTCACACTGAAAATCCATCAAAAACACTTACAGTTTACAGAATATGAGCTTTCATTTCAGGGTTAAGATGCATAATGAATACTGCTCCTTAAATACAGTATCACAAACAATACATGGGGCCAACTGAGACTGCAAGAAAGAAATATTAGGGCCAGTGTACTGATGCTTATATAAAATACTGATATGAAACAAAGAGTAAAGAAGTTCTGAAATGGAGGGAGGTAAGAATTCTCAAGAGGTTGCCTATATATATACAGAATCTGTCTTGTAGTTTCGTTGTTTTCATGTAACAAACGGTAATATAAAGTTGCCCCAGCCTACAAAAGTATCTTGCCGCCAAAGCATTCATTAAGAATTAAAATAACATTTTAAATTCAGACCTAAAAACTGCTGTACAGTGTGGGTATAACTTAAAATTTCCATGGAAAAAGCACTTGGGTGGTTGGAGAAAAGACGAAATGCCATCACTGAGAATTCAATATTGGCTGTTTAGTTCACCTTATAAGAGCTCATTAATTTATGACACACAACTTTAAAATGTTCCACTTTTTGGAAATTGAATATTCTGCTGTTATAAAATGCAAAGTAAAACCCTTTGGTTCTATTGCACAAGCAAACTATACCGACTGAGCAACTGCCGCTTGTCGGCGAAGTTACTTTTAAAATGCAAAGAAAATACACAAAAATTAAACGAAGACCTAGTTAGACAAATTAATCACAAAGAAAGCACTCCTGACTGTCACATTAAGGGTGGAACTGTGTATGGAGCCACAGCTACTAACAATACAGTGCAATTAGTTAAAGATGTATCTCCTATATGCAACAAGCATCATTCCTTTTCATCTTAAACATGAATCACCAGTAGCAATCATTATTAATTACATGCACAAGGAAAGTACCACAGTAAACTAGAATTAAGTACCATATCTGTTCATGTAACAATTTTTCTTTCACAAAATCTACGAAAAGAATTATTTCCCACCATATTCTTACACTTTCACAAAATTACCATGTGCTGAATCCTTCCAGAGAATCTGATACATAATTAACTTGTCCATCTTAATATTATCCTCCAATCTATGCCTAGGTCTCCCAAGTGGTCTCTTCCCTTCAGCATTTTCTGACAAAAATTTTGTACAATTTCTCATTTATCTTATGCATGCTACAGATCTGTTCATCTCATCCTCCTTCACTTTATCAACCTAATAATAAATGGTGAACAGTACAAATTATGAAACTCCTCACTGTGCAGGCTTCACTATCCTTCACTTGCCTGCATCTGTATTCATACACAAGTTTTCTGTCCACATTCCTGTAAAGAAAGTGATATGTTCTGTGTGTAAATGAACCCAACCCCCTTGCCAGCTTTTGAAGCTAGAGCATGTGCACAAAATGAATGATCTAAATCACTGAACAGGTAATGTATTCAGCATAAAGCTAATCTGGATCTTGGCTCCAGAATCAGCAACCTGACTGAGATATTTAATTAACATTCCTCAGTCCCATAAATAGGCCTTGACAGTTACATCCTTACCCCTTTTTTGGTTCACTGTACTTACAAGTCCTCTGATCTTATTCATGGTATATAACCTGTGAAGTGCATACAATTGTCAAATAACACATAAGCCACATTTTATGTTATCTTTCCAGACAAATGTGAGGATCTTCAAGTGCTCGCCAATTCAATATTCATTTGTATCATCATTATGTGTGATATGATATTATTATTATTATGGGGGGTATCAGGATTATGGTTTTCTGGGATATGACACTGTGTAGTTTGGTAGAGTTCCCCCTACCACCCTTAAAATTGAGGCTGCAGATTCCTCTGAAAAGTTTGCACCTATCTACAAAACTACAAGGCATCACAACCTAAACAGCCATATCTTGTATCATCATTCCACAACCTACGTAAGCAATACCATAATCATTTGTATGGCTTTATGATATCCAAACACAGAACAAAATACATATGAACACATTTAAAAGTATACAACATGATGCAATCATAGAAATATACCACAACTGGGATTATGAATGTCTCTTATTCTAAACTGCATGTTCTTTATGTTCCCAAAATTAATTTAAAAAATAATATTACATGAACAAATATGGCAATGCAGAAATATCAATCAAGTCATATCGCATATGAAGCATGTCTGTGATTTCTTCTCCTGCTCTGATGTGGAAGAAGATAATATGCACAACACTTCTGTACAATGTACAGACACTTTGCCAAATACAATTATAACATTCACAAGCATTCAGTTTTATCTTATCTGCAGCTCAAATTTCAGATGAAGCACCACCATTACATTTAAATATTAAATAAAATACAGCATCTATAATGTTATATTTCAGCATCCTGTTGCACTGTATAGATCTCACTTAGGAACTTTTGTGCCGTCTATGTGCAACGTCGTTCACTGTTCTTTCTTCATATTCCTTTATTTGACACTACATGTTTTGGCCTAGCTGGCCATCTTCAGGTGTACAAGTTGTTATGGTGTTGGTCGGCCATCATAGTCAAACAAATGGCTATGATGGCCGACTAACACACAACAGAACTCTCACCTCAGCAAGGGATTTCAAGACAACCATGTGCAACCCAAGAACACCTAAATAAAACTGATGGTAACATACATAACCAAAGTAACCAGAGGAAACTAGAATGGGAGGAAAGAAAACTGCATTTCAGTGAGCAGCACAATTATAACATGTACACCTGAAGATGGCCAGTTAGGCCAAACATTCAGTATCCATTAAAGGAATATGAAGAAAGAACAGTGAACAACATTGCACTTAGACAGCATCAAAGCTCCTAGGTCACAGCATTTATAGTTACATGACTATGAACACTTTATTATAGTATGAGTGAGAATAGGCAGACTGCTGTTGTGGAAATATGTAAATGCATTAAAGCTGAAGGGCTATAAAATATGAAACATCTAATGAGAAAAATGGAAATTCTAATTGCTGTTCACTGAAAATAACTGGGAGTGCAGGTTCTTTTAACTTGTGGAAGATTTTAATATGGATGTGATTGAAAATTTTCTGTAAATGTTACGTTCTTCTACATAAAATATCAGTCTTTTGTATTAAAGAAAATACACACCAAACAACATTATTATATAATTCTGACAAATCCTCATCATAATTTTCAGTTTTATTTTTGAGGCATATAACATTTCTTTATTTACAAACATTCATTTCACATCTGAAAATATTACTGCAAGTCTGCTACGATATGCAACAAAAAGCGAAGTGTTATATACATATTCTCTTTCGTTTACTTAACCTCACAATTTCACACTTAACAAGAATTACTCATAATCATTATGTACAACTGTTCACATTGACACAAACCTGCTTGTGTCAACATGACTCATCACCAAGCTGTTGGCAAAATGTCTGTTGATCCCATGCATTTTGTGTGGCTAAACCACATACAGGGCTGATTATCCAAGATGTGCTTGTCTCTTCAGGTCTTAATTCGCTGTTTCACATACTCCTCTGCAGCATCAAGCAACAGCTTTTCTGATATCCGCAACTGAACAGCTAGGAGAGAACAGGGCGTCAGTAGAGGATTCTTCAGCTTTTTGCAGTCTTCCTGTGGCATGGAAGAAATGTTACTATGACAATCATGTACATATTGATTATTTCCATGCTGAGTTTTCATAGTGGACATGGACTCCAATCTAAGAGATCAACTACTGATCAATTTTCTTCATTCACCATACACATAATGAAAGGTGAAATGAAAGTTCAATGAAACAGTATATCAGCAATCTGCAAACTTCAAAAGACTCCTTCATATAAGAGACAAGACCTATTCCCGTACAAAAGTTCAGGACCCTATCTTAAATCCCATTGTTTTCACCTCAGAAGTTTGCACAGCCGCCACGATGGTGTTATTGTAACTTAAAAAGCATAACAACAGAATGGCATGTTGTTCATACTAATTTCTATGAAAATCTGTCAAGTGGTTCAAATTCATGGAAGGACTGTTAAACACATGGATATGACAAAACTCTAACCCTATATTTACTTTTAAAGTCAGAGAGCAGGATAAAAACGACATGTCTGACACCTAACAACCAGGGAAAAATCTTAATAAAACTTCTTTCAAATTATCTGAATGTGTGATAAAGTTTCAGTGCTTAGGAATGATGAATAAAAGAAAGATTCAAGGTGAAATTAAAAGAAGAAGAAACCCTGGAAGTGCACAGCAGTAACTGGTTCATAACTTAATGTACTGTTTCATAAAACATAAAGAATTAATACCATCCCACACAATTTAAATTCACGTTGTCCTGATGCTATCACATGAGTTAATAACTGCCCCTAACACAAGAATGCTTCACCAAACTAGTACAGTGAGCACAGTGGAGAACATTAAAAGAAATAAAATACAATATATAAAGCTGTAATTTAATTTGTTTTGCTTCTCACTCTGGAGTTAATTTAATCAGTACTTCTCAGTCCACTGCAGAGCTCGGCTACAAATTTATGTGGCCAGCAAACTATAACTACCTGAAACGTTCACACAGACAAAGATGGTCTTTCTGTGGTTTCAAAAATCAGGTTCAATATTAGTACAGAAGACGTTAAGGAGGAATTTGTGTACTGTAACGTCATTGTATTTACATGAACTCACTTCCAATGTAGTGGGGTAGGCACGCTGCAGGAGATTAATCCTAGTGAGGAGGAACTTCCACATCTTGGATTCCACTTCTGTCTCAAGTGCACAGTCAGGGTATACAAGGTCACAGCTGCGATCACTGGACAGCCAATGCTTCAGGTGCTCTACCAGGTAAATAAAGAGGGTTAAAATAAGAATTAAATATAAATAGCTAGCCTCAGTCCAGTGATTGAGGCTAGCTCTTTCTAAGGGACCCAACAGAATAGGTGTTTTCCCTCACCTGAGGACTGAAACAGATCCAGCTTCTGAAACGTCATGGTTTTCTTAGTTATCTTAAAACCAGGACGATGGATAAAGTCCAAAAACCCAACATCTCTGTGTGTTATACACCATCGTCAGAATCCTATAGAAATTTTTTATGTCAGCTCATTAACAACTTAACATAAAATTTCTTTTTGGTAGGGGTGTATATGTATTGTCTTTGGGAACTGGCACTTAAAATTACCCTATGACACAGAAATGAAGTCGAATGCACATGCACAAAGTTACCTGTGAAAGAGAAGGCACAGTTTCTACTTACCTGATCCCATATTAAAGACCCTGAGGAACGCTAGCAGCCTTCCATCAACCGGATCTGGCCCTTTCCTCAGCAAAAAGTCTCCAGCAGCTGGAATGCCAAGTCGGCACAGTAGCTTGGAACGTTCTGGTTGCAGAGGATCTTCTCGACTGACACCCAGTTTCAGGCGCAGGCCATCGTGTTCATTGTCAGGATACACAAATCCATTGTGTACAAACAGCTCCGAATTCGTGCGTGGTCCATAGAAGATAAAAATCTGTTCTCCTGCTTGATAGTCACGGCAGGCCATACACTCACTGCGGTCCTGCACTGCATTGAAGTCTGTGGACAACTGCAGAAAACAGCTACATACATCACAATGCCCCCAAGTTATGGTTTTCTGCCCTTCTTAACTTCTGCCCACCTGGTGGAAGGTGGAAGTGCTGACAGGGAAGGGTCCTGTTTAGTAACAGCAATAATGCAGCTGGTAAAGGAGAACTACTTTGTCACATGCAAAATATAGGAAAGATAAGTGCTGGATACAGACAACCTCAAACCTCATTACAGTGTTCACAAGAGCCCTCCACTGCTCCCTATCCTGAGTCAGACGAATACAATCCATACCATCCCATCCTATCTCTCTATAAGATCCATTTCAATATTGTTTACTCACCTATGCCTTGGTCTTCCCAGCGGTCTCTTTCCTTCTGGCTTTCTTACCAATATCCGATATGCATTCCTCTTCTTTCCCATTCGTGCTACATGCCCTGCCCAAACCTCAAACATAACATCCTTTTATAGGGGCTCCAGTGCCTTCCATAATCATCTGATTTACACTATACATTCTACTAACAAAATAATGCTTACTAGAATGTTTGCTATGTATATAATGTACAGCACACAAACATAATGCTTGAATCATATTAACATTAGTCTGCAATGGGCACAGCTAGTTAATGAACAGGAAATTCAAGTACAAGTTAAATTTCTGAGACTAGCCTCAACTTCTGAATTTCATTAAAACAATACACAACAAAATTGAATGAAACTACTGAACATGAGCAGTGTGCTTTTCAAATGAGGTAGGTTAATCAATGGCATCAACTAAAGAACTATCAACTGATTACACAAATTACACCAATTAACGTTTAACTTAAATTAACATGGGTAGCAGCACATCCAGTACAGCAGCATGTAACATTTTCCAGATGCTCTTTCATGAGACCAGGAAGGAAAATTAGCTGATAGCCAGAAGGATAGGGTTTAAACCAGATACCTCCATAATACAATTAAGGAGTTCTAACATTGGGTCAAAGCCATTTTCAATTCAATTTTGTGAGCAGTACACAATCCTGAAATAAAAATTTAATTATTGTATACTTGTCCAGTGCTGGCTACTTTGTTTGCAATTGATTAACACAGAAGCTAAGTAAGTATTAAACAGTTCCATAAACATTCAACTAATCACCAAGCTGGGCTTAAATGTAGCCATGTTCTGGCACAAATACTGTAAACAGATGCCATGTTTCAAATACTAATCACTTATTATAATAGAAGATGATAATATCTGTTCATTTGATGATTCTGATGGCACTAGCATCTGAATGGACATGGCAGACTTTAAAGAAAATACCTTTTTATATCAGGCTTGATTTACAGTTGTGGGGGGAACCCCGGGCAATCAAACTTTGGAGACCCCTATTACAAACTAAAATACAAAATAAAATCCGTGGTTTTAGTAGGCAAGCAAAATATAACGACCGAGTGAATGAAGCTTGTCGGCAAAGTTAGTGTCAATTTTAGTGGATAGAGGGTGTTGCGTGGTCAGCACAATGGATCCCCACAGCTGTTAATTTCAGTTTTCTAGACCAGAACCGCTATTTCCTTGAAACAGCTCTTCAATTATCCTTATGAGCCTGAGTGGACCCTGTTGAAGACCCATAAAAATATAAATTCCAAAAACAAAATGTAAACCAGAAAATACCCATATGCTAAAAGGAACTAAATCTATATCTATCTGTTATCACTTTACCTTGCCATTGGTATGATTACACATGTCCCACATAGGAATAAGAGCAGTCAGCATGGATTTACCATCACTGGAAGGCACAAAGTTCTGCCGAGTCATCACCGTTGACACCGCCCAGCTGTCGATAAAATAAGCCTTTTTATTTTCATCAGTTTAATGTTAAAAAAAAGGTACATTTTCTCCCTTCTTTTGAGTAGTTGCTCTTTTTATCTATACATACATGCGTATTTCTCATCACTGTAAAAGACGGCACATACTCAGCAAAAATAGGTTTGCTCATAAAACCCAAAGGACCACTACATATTACTTCCAGAACTGGTGACTGACCATAACAATTTATCTATCTAACAGTACCTCAACAAACAGTAGACATATTGGGGTTACTGTTATTATTTCACCATCATCGATAATTCTCTCCTTCAGAAGCACGCAGAAAACCCATGAATCTCTACAGAGCTGAAAGCATGTAAAGTCACATGGGCCATGGTTTATCAAACTGTGGTTCGCGACATTGCTGTAAGGGAAGTAGTCCAGTTCTTACGGACTGTTCTGGGAAGTTGGTATGGCAGTATGATTTTATATGAGCGTTTTTGGAAATTGTAGCTGTAGCTGGTGGAACATATGGCGAATTTCTGGTGGCTGTAAACGAATCTTTAATAGCTTATTTGAAGTGTTGTGAGGCTGTAAAGCTACCTGGGTTCCCGCTGTCACAGTACAGACTGATAAGGACCAACAACTGCACCTGGATGACCAGCAGAGATAAGACGACCAATCTACATATTATGTTCGGTATGTTTGGTAGCCGTGGTATCACAAGGCATGAGAACCTGTTTTACACCATGCCAAAATGTAATGACATAATAAACTCCGTAGCCTGTAAATCCGCAAACGAACTATACCGGCAGAGCGACCGCCGCTTGTCGGCGAAGTTGGTGCCAACTTTTGCGGATAGAGGGTGTCGCGTGGTCAGCGTAACAGATCCCCACAGTCGTTAATATTGGTTTTCTAGACCGGAGTAAGACATACTGTAAATCAATATAAAACAACAGCCCATCTGTACTGGGAGAAAGAATCTTTTCAAACGCCGGCCAAAAAATCACTGATCCCTGAAAAGAAAAAAAAAACGTTCTCTGTAATAAGCACAAGAGTAAGAATGATCATGAGATTCAGCCTCACACTGACTGACTGACGATTTGGCTTTACCAACACAACACCTAACAACAGCGATACTTCAAAAATTCTGGCTCGAAGTTCGTTCCAATTATCTACTATCCTGACTGGGGTTTTCGTTATTTCGCTCAGTCCCTCCAGGAAAATATTCGGGCAGTGCTTTAAATTAGGTAACTACTCTTTCCTTCCACACCCTTTCCAATTCATTATCATCATCCAATCATTCAACGCTACGTAGCTTGAGCTACCGGCAGTATCTTCAATACATTATAAATAAACAGATACCTGTGCCTCAATACAAGTGTCTCCATAGAATAACGTTGCATCCAATCGGCAGTATTCGGACATCATCGATTGGATGGCCGCCAAACACCGCTTCAGGGAACTACTCAATCATGTCCAACGACAACACTAATTAATTGCAAGTAAGTGAAACCTACAAACGAACGGTTTAAATTTTCCTCTACCATCGCTGGCAATGTTTATTCCCGAACGAGAATATCTCCGATGCGCCCCAATTAAACATATCAAACCCAGCAAGACAACTGGCACTCATCCAAATGTGTCGAAGGGTCGCCGGAGAAATTTCCAAATAAATGCTAAATGCCATTAAACAAGACTACGATGCCTGTGCCTGGGTCCAATTACACCAAAGGCTACGTGGTTTCACATTCTTCTGATATATCGGTTGCGCGCATCTGCAAGAATGCAACAACGCCAGTCTGAATAAACAATTACATTTCGAAGTATTACGATTGGGAAGTCTCATTGAAATTTTGCGACAGTGTAATAACGAACCATGTGAATAAAAACAACGATCGCTTTTAAATGAAAACCTAAACACGATCTATTTTTCACTAATACTCATTTACCTATTTGAGATTTTTTTCCGCCACTGCCCTGAGCGAACACGGCCTATACATGAAAGAATGAATGTATAAGGGGGTGAGCCGTCCCGGCCCTTGCACCGCGACATACAGTGGTCTACTGTCCTATACATACTTGCTATCTCGTCACCAAAATGGAGAGCAAAATTATGACATAAGGACAGGTAACGTTATGAAAATCTGTCACTTCAGATATTTGGGAACGACGATAACAAATCAAACCCTGATTCAGGATGAAATTAAGGAGACTGAACTCGGGTAATGCTTACTGCCATTCAGTCCAGAACATTTTGTCTTCCGTCTGCTGTCCAAAAACATAAAAATTAGAATATGCAAAACTACAAATTTGCCTGTGGTTCTGTATGGGTGCTGGGAAGTTCTTGAATAGCTGTAAATTTGGCAGCTTCTCAAGAAGGGCTCAGCTCCATGAGTAAGTAAACTCATTTACCTAGGATATACTATATTCTTATCAAAATTATACACACATTTCAAACACATGCCTCTATACATTCTCTTCATACGGTGTGCTGTTCTCGAAACAGTGACACAGAACATGGTATCCTGACAGTTATGCCACTGGTCAACACATTTCACAGTCAAATACCGAAGTAACGTCAACATCGTTTTGGTTCCTGCAAGTCAATTTGGGATCGTGTACATGCACAACATTCCACTCACTCATTTCCCAGTGGTCTCCTTCCTTCCGGCTTTCCCACCAATATCCTATATGCATTCCTCTTCGCTCCTATTCGTGCTACATGCACTGCCTATCTCATCCTCCTTGACTTGATCATTCTAATTATACTTGGAGAAGAGTATAAGTTATGAAGCTCCTCGTTATGCAGTTTTCTCCAACCTCCTGTCACTTCATTCCACGAATATAAATAAACGAAACAAACCAACCAGAGGTGAGATAAGTACTCTGCCAACATTTTAAAGAAAGTATCAAGACATCCGTTGAATTGGGCGTTTACTCGACAAGAATCCTTAACCACCGTGAAAACTGGCCTCGAATTCATTATGTATGTTGCTCCTCAATGACGCGAATTTTATTATTTAAATCTAACGGGACATTTCTCGTTCCTTCAATGGTGATGACGGTTAATTTAATTCTGTCTGGTGTAAATATATAAAAAAGCAGGCCAGTCTATCAGACGCTGACTTAATCTAGTAAGGAGATTCTGTATTTTCTTCCTAACCTACATATGCATGACGAAACTAGGGAACTTAATAATTTTTTCGAGTTATATAAGAGAAACCGTGTAATCCATCGACACAAACAGGGCCAGAGAACGACGGGAGCACAATAGTGAGAAGTGGTGCAGAGTCATTGAGAACTAATGCAATCTGCACATGAAGTTATCACTGAGACAATATCAGATCAGCAAGCTCAGTTAGTGATAACTGCACCCACCTCCAATCGAAAGGCAAACACTGAGAGATGAAAACGGCACGACGATTCGCAATACCAAATACAGTAGACTCTCGATTATCCGCGCGCTGTTTAACCGCTTNAATTACTAAATACATGTGGCACTTATTTCAATTAGGCGACTTTTCAAAATTGCAGAGGTTGGTTTCTTTTAACATCATGCCATTACACGTCTTCCAGTCGCTATAAGTCGCTACCAACACGGCGAAGTACGAACTCTGAAGCTGAGAGAGACATAAACTTAATAAGGTACGGCAAAAGGTAAAGTTGTCCCTGTGCTTAGCTAATTAAGCATTACGCCATGGAGTTGTATGGGGGAGTGGATGTATAGATAGATCCACGTTTACTTGACTTCTACACTCAATGGAGGTGAGTCATGAGCTTCACTCCCCGGCCGCTTTACTCCCGGGGAAAGAGCCCTCCGTAACCATTGGATAGGAGGCTGGGTGGTCCCCAGAGTCGGTCTAGATTACGTGGAGAAGAGAATATTCTTGACCCTACCGGGACAAGAACTCCGACCCCTCTGCCCTCCAGCCCGTAGCCAGTCGCTATACCGGCTCATACTCAAGTATGAGACGCGATATAATCACGATGTAACTAATTACGTGCAATAATTACTTAGTCGGTCACGGTAGCCGAGCTTCCTAAGGCATCAACTGTCTTCGCTCGCTCGGAAGCAGGGATCGTGGGTTCGAATCCCACTCAGGACATGCATGTTTAGTGTTTGTTTGTGTGTGTGTGTGTGTGTGTGTGCAGGTAGAGGCCTTGCGACTGGCTGATCACCCGCCCAAGTAGTCCTACCGAATGTCTAAGATCTAGTAAACCGAAGTGAAACGGAGAGTTTCATGGAGGTAGGCCAAGGCCCAAATTGGGGCTGTAGCGCCAAAGGAAAAAAAAATACTTATGTGCGGAATGAATGTGAGCCCAGTATAAAGACGGAGGGATACCCTGAGATATAATGAGAATATCATGGAACGAAAACTCATCTCGGAAGTTGGTCTCCTCCGAAGCGGAGTAGGTCAATAGTGACAAGCTGCCTGTTAGAGTGAACCAAGTCCAGAGAAGCTCTCGGAGCCAATGAGGCGCAGTGCAGAAGCACAGGCGAGTCGAATGAGGTTACTTAAAGGCGCTGCAGTGTATAGTAAACTCGAAACGATTACGATGGACACGATCGTAGTCTCTGTATTCGCTTGGAAGGCCTGAGAAAATCACGAAAAACTACGAGATGTCTGGCAGAGATTTCAACTGGGTACCTTTAGAAAACAAATCACTCGTGTTCCAAGTAGTTCTATGTAAAATGAATGCATGAACTGATTTAGAGCGGAGCAAAAGAGCAAATAATTACTTCACTAAAGGATCTACAACAACAGTTCTGGAGGTGGGACGCGTCCCATTGGTGCGACTTTACGGTCTGCTAGATGCGAAGTGAGGCCTCGAAACCAACAACTTCCATTAATGGTCAATATCCTATTAAAATAATTGTACAAATATTCTTCTACGAAAAAGAGAAACTCTGCTTTTAGTATGGCGGAACTACGTTCTTTCGCACAAAATGACCAATGGGGAAGCAGGATACGGAAGGACGAGACTCACTTATCTACACTATATTTGTAGGATTTGAGGATCTCACAGTGCTGGTTATCAAGAGTTTTATCTTTCGGGAGACCACTTCTGTGGTCTAGTAGTCAGAGTTCCTGGCTACAGATCCAGAGGTCCCGGGTTCGATTCCAGGCGCTACAAGATTTTATGAGAAGTAGTGGGTATGGAACGGAGTCAACTCAGTCTCGTGAGGATAAATGAGCTACCTGAATAGAACAGTAGAGGCTCCGGTCTAGAAAACCGAAATTAACGGCCGTGGGGTTTCGCTGCGCTGACCACGCGACACCCTCTATCCGCTAAAGTTGGCACTTACTTCGCCGACAAGCGGCGGTCGCTCGGTCGGTATGGTTCTCTCGCGGACTAAAGCCACGGAGTTTTTTTTCTATCTTCAACGTCCGTTGAAAGTCAACCGACATTCCGGAGAACATGCTGCTTCAATCTTCAGGGTTTAAAAGTAAGCCAAGAAAGAAACTAGTATGAAGCTCGTTCCTCCGAAACGTCAGTTGGCTTTCAACTGACTACAAGCCATTGTATCTATATATGGATCAAACTAAAAGGAATATTCAGAAGGTGGAAGACATACTCTGACGTTGTACCGAAGCAGTCCATACGAATTCACGAGTTTACTTAATAACGCGCCTGACGCAGTCAGCAGAGCCTTTTTTCGCAGAAAAGGTTAAGGCATCCCACTACCTAATTAAGCACCGCAACATAAAGAAGTAGGCCTGTTAGGGAATAAAGATATAGCTCCATGGATTCTTAACCTCGGCACTAAATAGAAATTCATAGTCAGTTTCATGCTCCACATTCTTCATGCCAGGCAAAAGAGACCTCCTACATCCACTGGATACGAGAGTCGATTTGGACGCGGTGGCGAACAGAGAAAAATTTTATCCCTGAAGGGGAATCGAATCCCGTACGTAAGGTTACTTAATGAGAAAAAAGCAGCAGTTCTGAAATTTTATTACGTCATTAACCCCTTCCTTGAAAAGCAGGAATAAACTAACCGCATCGAAACTAAACTTTTATCAACAAATTCACGTCTAGCTTGTTTCCCACCTTCCATAAACCCACGTGGAATCCTCACGCCCCCAAGCTAGGAGTCGCGACATAGGTTGGGAACGGGGGGCGGCACTAAAAAAAAAAGTAACAACCTTTGGAACAGTCCAATAAGAAGAAAACCAAAAAAGCCGCTTCCAGGTATCGAAGGCAGACTTCTAAATGCAGAGCTGTAATAAAGTCACTACTATTCACTATATGTAATTTCTTGTTGCCGCGGTAGTTGTCTAAAGCGGAAGACACAGCATTCGGCAATTATAAGATTTCCCACAACTTTTACTGCAGTGGTTTTGCGCAACCTTGCGGAGAGGTACTGGACACAATCAAAGGAAAGGGCTGTGAGTCTGGTGTCAAGACTTCTACCACTCATATTACTTCTACTCATATGTAAGCAACATTTTCATCAAAGTAACTCCACGGGCCACATCATAAGCTGACGGTCACTCAGCTGCTCATGAAATTCCCCACTCTTATGGATTCCGATGGACCATTAAAAGCAAGTGTCACGTAACTTCGAACAAGGCCAAGAGTAACCTTGAATGCGCAGAAGAAATATTTCAGACAAGGGGGTGGGTTGTCTGAAATTTGTCTTCCGCACATTCAAGGTTACTCTTGGCCTTGTTCGAAGTTACGTGATACTTGCTTTACCATTTTCTAAACAACCCGCCATTTGCCACTATTCTGAGCCAGTTGAATCCAGTCTACATCATTGTTTCAAGTTTTCTGACTAAAACTGTGTATACCTTTATAGTATTGCTCATACGCTCCGAACTCCCCACCGTTCTCATCGCTGATTTGATAGCCCCAATAACAGTTGGTGAAGAATACAAATTATTAAGGCACTCTTTATGCAATTTTTCTGTTACTTCGTCTCTCTTATGCCCACATATGGTCCTCGCCGCTCTCTTCTCAAGCACCATCAATCTACTTACTGTTGCTTTCAAACCAAATAAAATTACCACTGAATAGGACTTGAGATTCTGATTGTCACGGTTATAAAAAGAGAACTCCTCGAAATAACTTTTTTAAATATAAGTGCGCCTTAAGAGCCGAGATAGCTCAGTCGGTATAGATACTGGCTACGGGCTGGACGACCAAGGGGTCGCAGTTCAAGTCCCGGTGGGGATAATTATTTTCATTTCTCCATGTCATCGACACCGGCTCTGGCGTCCACCCAACCTTCTATCCAATAGGTACCGGCGGCTCTTTCCCCAAGAGTAAAGGGGCAGGGGCGTGAAGCTGACTACTCACCTCCAACTATTATCGAGGTCAAGAAAACGTGGCTCTATACATGCACTCCCCCATACGTCTTCATGACGTAGTGCTTAATTAAATAAGCATTGGGACAACTTTACCTTTTTTTTTCAAGTCTTATAATTTTCTTAGAAATTATAAAAATATGCATCTAGCAATATGCGATCATTTTGGCTTCATACGTGCTGGGTGGCATCACTGTTATTCGTAGTTCAAACATTCTTGACTTCCTGAAACGCTGAAACGAATTTAAGAAATGGGTGTTTTATTTTGAAATAATTCATTCCATACGTATTTCTGACACATTTCAGCCGTCTTCCTCAGCGAGCCACCCTACCAATTCATGAATGCAAAATCAGGTTTGAAGATACTGTCTTATAGGATGTGACGCTGTATAGTTTGGTAGATATGTATAAACGTATCGCAAGAAACTTGTCTCCATCTTCAGGGCATAATCTCCTCTACCCTGAAAATGGAGGAAGCAGGTTTCTCCAAAGCGTCAGTACATAGCCACAGACTATACGGGGTCACATCTCAGAAGATTAATCTTCACAGCAATGGTCGTGAGATCCACAAATTCCAGGTAACTCAGAGGGCGCACTTTCTAATTCGTAGAAGCAACAATATGTTTCAAATGCGGATAAACGTAGAGGACTTAGTCAACCACCTCCCTAATTCTTGGAGGCTTGTCTCCAAGTCAAAGTCACATTGCGACTGACTGACAGTCAGTCAGTCGGTCTTGATGTTGACCAGATATTAATAATTGACAGTTATAATCTTGTCATTGTGGGGTGCCCTCCCTGACGAGAGAACGGGACTGTCTTTTGTCTTGTCTCCACTAGCTATGTAAGCCTTTATATTGTAGCTCTTTCGTACTTTACCCATACTTTCCCTCACCGACGTGAAATGTAATGAAAATCTGTTAAGTGTATCTTGAGATGAAACAAGACTTCCCCATTATGGGTTCATGCAGACGCTGCATAACATTGTAATGCTCTACGATATGAAAGCGGCTCCCTTTCTCCTGAGGCTGTCTGCAAGTCAGTCCACCGGATGACTCTTCGCCGTGCAGACATAACGTGCCTCTCTGCATGGGTCGTGTGTTTCTTGTATTGGGCAACACGTGCAAGTGTGAGGAGTGTTCAGTCTCTAACCGCAACAACCGCAAACTTAAAAACGTTTCTTCAAAGTGACTTCAGCGACTTGTAGACCCACCCTCTGCTTCGTATGCCACGGCACAGGTAAAGGTAAGTGTCAAAATTACGCTCACAAAAAAATTAGGAGCACATTAAATTTGGGAGATGCTTACTTATATTAAGCTCTGAATTTTTTGTCTTAGCATCTCTCATGTAAGACCCAAGAAAATATACTAAAATACACAAATAAATCTCGTATACTTTTATGTAGGTGTAAAACTTGGTCTGTCACCCTAAGAGAACAAAGACTAAAGTTGTTTGGGAACAAAGTACTAACGAAATTTAGATCTAAGAGGAAATAAGTAATGTAAGGATGGAGAGAAATGCATAATAAGGAACTTCATAATTTGTACTCGCCGCCAAACATTACGGGAGCCGGGACAGCGCATTCGGTATAGCGACTGGCTACGGGCTGTACGACTGAGTGGTCGGATTTCGAGTCCCGATAGGGTCAAGAATTATTTCTTCTCTACGTCATCCAGACCAGCTATGGGGCCCACCCAACCTCCTATTCAATGAGTACCGGGGGCGTGAAGCTGATCACTCACCTCCAACTAGTGTCGAGGTCAAGAATACATGGATCTATACATTCTCTACCATATACGCCTTCATGGAGTAGTGCTCAATTTTACGGACAAGCATTAAGGCAATGTTTCTCAACCGGGCCGAGGCCGGTATCGGGCCCTCATCTTACAAAAAAATGTTTCTCAACCGGGCCGAGGCCTCACAAAGGCTGAGAACCACTGCATTGAGGCATGAGATGGGGCACGAAATGAAGTGACGAGAAGCACACACACAGCATTTTAGTCGGAAAATCTGAATAGAAGAGGATCTGGAATGGATTCATCTGGTTTGAGGTAGGACTCAGCAGTGAGCTCGTGTAAGCACGGTGCTGAAACTTCGGTTTCCATAAAAATAAACACACACAGCTTCCCAAAAAGGACTCTACTACATGTACTTATGGTTATTGTTGCCTCTGTGCTTACGCACGCACCATGCCATGAAGATGGAGCAGCAGATGTTAAAGCAAGTGTCACGTAACTTCGAACAAGGCCAAGAGTAACCTTGAATGCGCAGAAGAAAANCTCCACGCATTCTTCATTTTGGCAACAAAGATGGAGGCGAGCACCTACTTCGTGTTCAGGTGTTGTATTCCCGGTGACACAATTCTCACTACCGAAAGGGCACGAGATTGGGAAGGGCACTAAATCCGGTTTGGACTATTGAATTGCTCTCGTTACAAGTGGCTGTAACACAACAACAAGAGAAGAAGAGTGCAGACCTCTAACTCGGCAATATACGCGTCTTCCGAATGCGATCTTTGAGATTTTACAAATACACACCTCGCTGGCTTTGGTGTTAACTTACTGCTGTGTAAGTCTGTATAGCAAAAATTAACATAACTCATTTTTCTTCATTTAATTAAATTTGTAATCTCACTACTGTATGTCTTGTAGAGCTACAGAACATCTCTTTGAAAATGGCTGAATACCTTTACCTCCCTCATTTGGCGGATTTGTTGTTTTCTTGCGCTGCCGTATATCCTACCACAATGCTTGCTATGATTCAGTCCTGAACCTTGTGTCTTTTCGTCTGCTGTCTACAAACATAAAATTTAGAATATACAAAACTATAATTTTGCCTGTGGTCTGTATGAGTGAAAAACTTTCTTTTATTGTTAGTGGTGTGGGACTAAGTCCCTTGTACTGCCCCAGCGCCACTTTGGCCACCGCAAATCCCACTTGACCAGACCCGGGATCGAAACCGGGCCGCCGCGGTGGGAAGCCAGCGACTAACCGCTTGAGCTATGGGGTGGCCTCGAGAGAAAAACTTGGTCTCTGACATTAAGGGAGGAACACAGACGGAGGGTGTTTGAGAACAGGGTACTGAGGAAAATATTTGGGCCGAAGAGTGAAGTGAGGCAAGACTGGAGAAAACCGCATAATGAGGACATTCATAACTTGTACTCTTCTCCAAATATAATTATAATGATCAAGTAAAGGAGGACGAGATGGGCAGGGTATGTAGCACACATGGGAGAAAGAAGAATGTCTACAGGAAATCCAGAAGCAAAGAGACCAACAGGAAGAATCTAACATAGGTGGGAGGTTAACTGATCACAAATGAAGTGGATGGGGTGGTATGGACTGGATTCATCTGGCAATATTGCTAATAAGACGCCATGGGCTTCAGGCTTCTATAGTTTAGTGTCGTTAAACAGCCTAATAAAGATACCGTAAATCTGTCCCTGTGCCTAATTAATTAAACACCAAGCCAAGAAGACGTAGGGAGGAATGAAGGGATAGCTCCACCATTCTTTACCTCAGTATTAGATGATGATCAGCTTCAAGCCTTGGTCGCTTTACGCCCAAGGGAGAGACCTCTATACCCATTGGACAGGAAGCTGGGTGGGGCCCGGAGACGATCTGGATGCTGTGGAGAAGAGAATGTTTTGCCCCTGCCGGGAGTTGAACCCCAGCCGCCCAGCCGTAACTCGTCGCTATACCGACTGAGCTATCCCATCGCTAATGTTTCTAGCAAGTATTAAAAAGGGCCGCGCCATAGCTCAAGCGGTTAGTCGCTGGCTTCCCACAGCGGCGGCCCGGGTTCGATCCCGGGTCTGGTCAAGTGGGATTCCTGGTGGACAAAGTGGCGCTGGGGAAGGTTTTCTCCAAGTACTTCGGTTTCCCCTGCCAATCTTCATTCCACCAATTGCTCCACAATCACCCTCACCTATCATCTGGGGCTGGTACAATAAGCCAGAAGTGGCCGCAGTACAAGGGACTTAGTCCCACCCCACTAGCAATAAAAAAAGTACTATAAATCTCTTTTGAATAAGACACGACAAAGCAATGTGAATATTTAATTTTTGCATAATTTCTGCCTTCAATTTACGTGAAATACGTTCGAGAGAAATGGGCGTCTACTGCATACATAAGCTAAATGCATTCATTCTGCACAAGATGTTTTGACAACGCAGAGAACACCCGATTTCATGCTTTCCCTCTAAAAATAAATCTGGAATTCCAGATAAACGGTCCCGTTATGCACTTCGATCCTCCGTTATGATTCTTAATATAGAACTCTTTGACAACTGTCATCTACAGACGCCAGTGGATCCACGCTCCCGTTGACGGTCCCAAGAAGCGAGAAGAAAGTTCATGTCCGTAAGGCAGAGACGTTACAATAGTGGGACATCAACTTTATCGTGCGCTTTCTCCTTTCCGAGAAGACAAGCTTTCCCACGGCTATAACACACGCCCAATCACACATCTGCAGCCCTACGGTGCACTTATTAGGTTCCATTTATATCTAGAACCAATGCTTGTCAGAGGAAAAGAACTCTTGTTCTTTCCTTAAGTATCTGAAGCATGAAATCCTTCCAAATAATATTAAAAAATTCGGTTCCTACACTTCTGAGAGGAGGGAGAAAACACTGCGTCTCCATTTCAAAGACCAACAGTTAATGCTGCTTGGGAAAATAACTGATATTTATTTTGAGAATCAGACGAAAACATATAAATACAATAGGTGCGGGAAGTGCATGGTTTACGAACGTCAAAGTACGTGATTAAGTTAAAACTGTGGTTTAAAACATTAAACTAAACTGTACTGAAATAATGGGGGCACGCGGTAGCGTAGTTGGTTGAGTCACTATGTTACAACCTGAAAGGTCGCGGGATCGAATCCCGATGAGGTGGATCTTTTTAAATTGACCTAATCATTTCAGCCGCACTATGCGCCTGGGGTCGACTCAGCCTCTAACAGATAAGCGTACCATGAATCTTCCTGGGGGCAAAGGGCGGCCGGCGCGTAAGGCTGACAACCTCACCGCCATCTGCGAGCCGACTATCTAGAAAATGTGGGATCCTCAACATCTCACAATCCTATGGGCCTCCACGGCCTGTTACAGGGATATCTTTACTTTTTACTGAAATTATGAAGCTATTTATTTATTATGTCAACTTAATGAACACAGATTCCATTATTCACGTCGTGGGTGCCCACACTTACCGGTTTCTGCGTTACACGGTTGTCAGGGAACGAAACAGCTGTGGACATGCTCGGTTTTGCAATGAAATACCGGCTGTAGCTGCCTAATATATGAGAAACAGAGAAAAATGTGCTGAAAATATTTAATATACAATACAATTTTATGTTTGACGTACTTGTATGTACTACCTGATTCTAAGGTTATCGAATCCAGCCCGTAATTTATTACCGAAATTTCGTTAATAAAGTTATTATCTGCTTAATATAAATGTAGTGGCAGTGTACTGGAGAAAATTACACAATTATACCCTTCGACTAAGGCGACAAGGATGAGACTGAATAGATGTGTGGTATGCACAGGGGAAACTACGCGAATAAACAGAATTTTATGTCAACAGACATTCCTGGTGATCCAAATATGGGAAGACAGTACTGAAACGGACATTAAAACAAACCGGTTGTACTGGATTAAAGTAGCTCATTGGCAGACTTTTGTGTTAACTGTGATGGACCTGTTGGTACCATAATACGGAATTTCCGATAAAGGAAGACCCTCCACAGCTGAATTTCGGGAGTAAGTACACCTAGTTCTATAAATGTCTGTGATGATATATAAATCAGTTAATAGAAATATGACTGTCCCCACTGTACTATGAAGTGATACTGTGGCCGTTACCGAGGATCGGCTACATCTCGTATTATCGACAACAAACATCGAGCGATCCTGTTTCCGTCCACTTTCTCAGTCATATCGAATGCCAGGCGACAGTTCATGACTTATATAGTCCATACGTTGATTTGTTTTCGAGTACGATACAGGTTCGATAAGAACATAGCGCCACGGTTTAAAATCTAATTTGATCAAACACTGACACCATTATGGCATATCACTTGAATCTGGAACTATATTAACTTCCTTGCCCTTGAGTATGGACATCAGATTAGACGGGGAGAATGGAATAAACTCAGAGAATACTTACTCCAGTACCACTTCATTCTTCATAGATCTCATATGAAGTCCAAGACCGAACCGTAGCCTCGTGTCACGAGAAGCCTAAGTTTAACCACATACTTTCAGCATCTATATGATTAAAAGTGACAGAACACGTCCTGTCGAATAGTGAAGATCACTAGGTCTTGATCCTTTCTGTACTTGAGGCCAGGCCACTGTTTATAGTCCTTGTGTACGACTCGCGAGTGTGTCCGCAGAAACTTTGCGACCCACCCAGTGTGTGCCGGGAGTAAAGCGGTCGGATCGTCGTCTATGTTACCACTCACCTCAGTGCCGAAGTCACGAATCCATGGAGCAGAGTCCATCTTAAGAAGCCAACAGTTCCTCATCTACTCCAGAATTTCCTTATATTTTATGAAACCAGAATGTTCATTACCGTATTCACAAGAGCCCGCCACAGTCCACATACCCCTCCAGATTCTCTTCGTAGTCACCTCCTTCTTTCTGGATTTTTCTCACCAAAATCCTGTGTGCGTCCCCCTTACCCCTCACGCGTGTTACATGCCCTGCCCATCTCATTCTCCTTGACTTGATGATTCTTAATTATACTTGGAGAAGAGTACAAGATAAGAAGCTCCTCATTAAGCAGTTTTCTCCAGCCTCTTATTATTTCGTTTCTCTTACGTCCAAATATTATCCTTAGCACCCTCAACGAGGACGTGGGACATAAGAAATGCGTACAGAATTTTGGTGGGGAAACCTATTGGCTAACGTCTACTTGGAAGAATGAGAAGAAAGATAGGGGTGGATATCATTAGCAAAGATCTTAAGGAAATAGGTTATGGGGGTTGGGGATGGATTAAATCGGCTCTGGATCGTATCCAGTAGCAAACTAAGATATTGGAAATGTGGAACATTCGGGTTCTGCGAGAGAGGGATGCTGACTTCAGTCCAGTTGCCGGCCGATAACACAAAACTGAATTCTCATCTCGGGCATTAACTAGCTGCAGGGGGAAACTTTCTCTGAAGTATAATAAACTGACAGCCCACTTTAGATACTGTGCCTTCATGAAAGAACCTTACCGCTGAACTTGACTCCCCACAACTCACACAACAGCACTGTGATTTCCACACGAAGCGACAAAGCGTGTCACTTCACTGGCTGTGCCATCACCATGACTCAAGGTTCGTCTGTTTTCAGAGCCATGACGCCGTCTCTACTGTCCGTCAAGCTCCTGATGGCCGCATTACTCCCGCTGCTGGTCACAGTCACCCGGTCAGAAGATTCGGATATTCAGAGCGAAGTGGAGTACGAAACCTTACATCATTTGCATCACGATGTCCACAGGGTAAGACACTAAGATACAAGAACAGGCCACTCGTTTGCTTAGAATTTTATTGCGAAACTTCAAGAGGCGGCGAAACAGAAATACTCCACGGCCAACAGCGGATTTCCAGTGTTCGCGGTTTTCCATTTGTACCCAGTTTTGCGGTAGCGTAGTGGTTGAGGCACTATGCTACAAGCCGGAAGGTCGCAGGTTCAAGTCCCGATGAGGTCATTGGATTTTTTCAATTGACCTAATCCTTCCGGCCGCACTATGGCCCTTGGATTCACTCAGCCTCTAACAGAAATGAGTATCAGGAATTAAATAAATAATTTTCCTGGGGAGTAAAGCGCGGCCAGCGCGTAAGGCTGACAATCTTACCGCTATCTTTGAGCCGACTGTCTAGATAATTTGGGACCCTCAACATCTCAGAACCCTATGGGCCTTCACGACCTATTACAGGGATAGCTTTAATTTACTTTTTTTACCCAGTTTTGCTAACCAAGGCATTTGATTTTTATAAAGGCGGTTTCAAATTTGCAAACACATGGAAAAACGGGTGGCTCCCGCAACAAGAGGTCCACATCTGTCGGAAGAAGGGCTGTAATGGCATCAAAACCCACTTTTACGGCTTCTTCATTACCCCTGAAATACGCTTCTTCTGTAATACTGTTTCGTATTTGATGTCTAATGTTAATACTAATTAAGAATAAATTAAATCCTGATAATGCTTGCTACCATTTAGATCAGAACCCTTCGTCTTCTCGTATGTTGTCTGAAAATGTAAAAATTAATACATACGAGTACAAAACTATATTTCTGTCTGAAGTTCTGTATGGGTGTGAAACCTTGTCTCTGACATTAAGAGAAGAACACAGACCGAGGGTGTCTGAGAACAGGGTGCTAAGGAGAATATTTGGACCTAAGAGGGTGGAGAAAACTGTACAATGAGGAGTTTCATAATCTGTACCCTTCGCCAAACATAATTATAATGACCAAGTTGAGGATAAGATGGGCAGGACATGTAGCATACATGGGAGAGTAGGATGCGTACTGGTTTTTGGTAGGAAACCCAGAAGCAAAGAGACCAATAGGAAGACTTGACGCAGGTGGGATGATAACTGATGGGGTGGTATGGACTGGTTTCATCTGGCTCAGGATAGGGACAAGTGGAGGGTTCTTGTGAACATGGTAATGAAACTTCGCTTTCCATTAAATGTTAGAAAATTCTTCAGTGGCTGAGCAACTGGTGGCCTCCAGGACTCAGTCCTACGGAGTTAGTTATGCCTACTAATATTAAGTATTTTTGTGTTTAGTGAAGGAACAGACAACTAAGGCTTTGACAAATTTTCGCGACCGCGATGTCACTAATCCCAGTTTCCCATAAGGCCTTGGGATTTTGCTAACCCCGTTATTGTTTCTGGAACCTAACCCGCACGGCGGGAGAGGGACTGCTGTACTACCCTTCGGTGCAGGAAATGGAAAGTACTACGTGTCCTTCAGCTGTTAAGTTAGCGTAATACATGTTTTAACTTCCTTCACACATACACACACATAAAAACACGAAATTTATACCTCTAACATATAACAAAATAAAATATTTGACTGGCTGAGACTTGCATGTTGTAAATAATGACTCTAGTTAATATCTCAAACGATACATATGTATGTCCTGTATAGTCGTGTCCACAAACACCAAACTTGATTTCTAATATGTAAAACTGTACCACTAAAATCGTAAACCCAATTTCAGCACATAAATATTCAGAAGAACTAGTCAACGTTCTGATGATGTGACCTAGATCCCTACAGAAAACCGTCAGCTATAGCCTTATTCTTGCTGAAAACAGCCAGTAAGGAGAATAAGAAGTGTGAATAAAACGAGCTTTGATTTTCCACGCAGTTCGTCGCTTTCTGTTCACCAATGAGACAAGAAGAGCTATTATTCACACCGATTACTGTGTGAAAACGAGAACGTTGCCTAAATTCTGAGAAAACGTGAATTACTACAACTGAAAATATAATAACTGCAATGAAAGTACTGAAGTTACAGGATAATTATGAGAAAATTCGAAACACGAAAAGCGAAGAACTAAATTACAAAGGAGGTCATGTGCTACACGAGGTTTTAACCAGTTCTCGCATTATATAACGTCATTTTTTTCAACTACATATTTTACACTGTGTCGAATTCTGAATGATGATGATACTGTGCTTCAGCAGCCTGTTGCATTACTCTTACTCTTCAGTGGATAAGCGTTTTCGCCGTCCAAATGTAACGCTTTTATTCTGGCCTTCCATTTTACTTACACATCTACAACACGTATCGGCCTCACAAAATAGGGCACACAACTATCCAATAACAAAAGAAGAAAAAGAACACGAACTGAAGACCATCAGACGTATACTGCTTAATAAGCAATACAGCACCATCCAAATTAATAAGCACCCTATCATACAAAAGCAAAATGTACGCACTGATTAACAACAACAACAACATTATAGTTAAGCATCCTGTTACACTCTACACAATATATGACACAAACTCCGTCCTAAGTGCAACAATTTATTGTAGTTCTTTCGCCTTCCTTTCGTCTACACTACATGTTTCGGCCGTAAATGGCCATCATCAGGTGTATACACTCACGTAGCTGCTGCACTGCATGTAGTTTAAAATAAAAAAAAAACACTAGTCTTCCCAATTTCTCCGTTGTTAACAGGTTTCGATATATCAGAATCCTCCCCGCTGATATCTATCAGATATGTACAAAATATTTGTTAACCTACACACTTCTATTTGATTTTTAAAAACTGGCATTTTTAAAATCTTCAATTCCAATTTAAAATTTTCTTTAAAATTTTTTCAAATTTTAAAATTTAAAATTCTCACAGGTACCCACCCTATGTCTATAGTGCTGCAGCGGCTACTTCTTGTTTTCATCAGCACTGTTCAGGTATTATTCTGTGTAGACTCCTGTGTGCGTGCCGCTGCTTATGTTTAATACGTGTGCTCACCACCACCACCACCACCACCACCACCACCAACAACAACAACAACAACAACAACAACAAAGGGGGCCATATTTATGTACAGCGGAAAAATAGTATGGAAAATTACAAAATGGCCTTTCCCACACAATACACAATACAGAACATATTAAAATTCCATTCACACACAGATACATACAACAGACGCTGCATCTACCAAATGTTATGTCCACTAAAATGCATAGGTCAAACAGGAAGGACATTCAAAACCAGATATAAGGAACATATACATGCCATTATAAATAACAATGGTAATTCTGGATATTCTAACCATATACTTAACATAGCCGATCACAGTGGACGCGCGGTCTAAGGCATGAACTGTCCTAGCCCGCTCGGACGCTGGGATCGTAGGTTCGAATTCCACTAGAGGCATGGATGTCTGTATGCGTTTATTGTGTGTGTGTTGCTCTGTGCAGGCAGCGGCCTTGCGTCGGGCTGATCTCCCGTCCAAGGAGTCCTACCGACTGTCTAAGATCAAGTAACTGATGTAAAACGCAGCGTTTCACGAATGCCCTCTGCTCCAAGTGGGAGCAACAGGAATAGATTATACAGATAGATACTAAACACAGGACACACATAGGGTACCATTACTGACACCATGGCCACAATAAAACAAGGGAAAAAAGACAAGCACATAAACACATTACAAAACTGCGACATTCAGAAAATCAGCAAAACAAACATATGAATGACACATACATGGTCGATACATATAACCCCATATTCGAAACACTATATGAAATCTACACCAGACAGCAACACACCCCCACCTCTTTCCTTAAAAAGGTGGACCCAACAACACAAAACATCCATCATAATCACTATGTGCGTATACACAGCCAGAATAACTCAACAAGGAGCAACACCAACACACCACCGGAAAAAAAAAAANCCACACCTTGTACACGTAAGGCAGGGAGCCTTATCGACCGACTATGGGCTGGACGACAGAGGGGACCGAGTTTGAATCCCGGTGGGGTCTTCTGCACGTCGTCTAGACCGGCCTTGGGGCCCACCCAGACTCTTATCCAATGGTTACCGGGGGCTCCTTCCCCGGGGGTAAAGCGGCCGGGGCGTGAAACTGACCATTCACCTTCAGCTAGTGCCGAGGGCAAGAAAATGTGGATCTACATACCCACTACCTCATAGGCCTTCATGGCGCAGTGTTCAATTCGTTAAGCCTGAGGATGGCGGCGTGAGGCCGAAACATGTCGCAGAGTGTATGTAGGTTGGAAGGCAAGGATAAAAGCGTTGCATTTGGACGGCGATAACATTTATCCATTGTAAATGGTGACCTTGAAAGGATGTGAAAAGAACCGTGCGTGGCATATTTAAGGCAATATCCTAGAAAATTCCTGGAGGAACTAAGGAAAATAATGAAACCCCTCAGTTAGGATTGCCAGTCTCTGGTTAGATATATCAGTCTGAGACTTCTCGAATAACTAACTACTCAAGTCACGATGTTCGTTGGTCAAGTCGCTGCAGTGCTTAATTAAGCAGCACTCAATCACAATATACGAGGGAGTGGATGTACAGTTCTACGGACTCTTAAAACGGGGAACTGAATAGAGATGAGTAGCTATCTTCAGGTCGCTTTAAACACGGGGAAAGAGCAGCCGGTCCCCACAGAACAGGAGGCTGCGTAGGCCCCAGTGCCGGTCTGGAGACGGTGGCGAAGACCCATAGACGGACAGGTGTGTGGGAACAGGGTGCTAAGGGGAATATTTGGACCGAAGACGGATGAAATCTACATAACGAGGACCTTCATAGCATGTACTCTTAGAATGATCAAGTCAAGAAGAACGGGATGGACAGAGTATGTAGCACATATGAGAGGAAACAGGAACGCATACAGGGTTTTAGTGGAAAGCCCAGAAGGAAAGAGACCAATATGAAGACAAAGGACACAGATGCGACAATAACTGATCTTAGAGAAATAGCTATGGACTGGATTAATCTGACTCAGAATAGGGGCCAGTGGGAGGTTCTACTGAACACTGCAATGAACCTCTGGGTTCCATAAAATGTTAGGAAATTACTGAGTAGCTTAGAGCCTGGTGGCTTTCGAGAAGAGCTCAGTTCCACAGAGTTAGGTGTCTATTATTTGAAATATTTTTCTTTGTATTTGTAATTAAACTGAAAAAAAAAGTATGTACGTCAGTGTGGCACATGCGTATTATCTCTGCCGACCGCGTACATCGAATTGGTTTTCTTGTTCAGTAATTCGTCGTATAGGCCAGTCAAGGTATCCGAGCGGTCTAAGGGATGTACTGTCTTCGCTTGCTTGGAAGAAAGGATCTTGGGTTCGAATCCCACAAAAGGCATAGATGTTTGGTGTGTGTATGCATTTATTCTGTGTTTGTGTTGTCCTGTGTTTGGGTAGAAACCTTACGACGAGCTGATCACTCGCCCAAGAGTCCTACCGTCTGTAAAAATGACCAATGAAACTGAGAAATCAGCCATATGCTCCAAAGTGGGAGCGAGAGAGAAAAAAATCTTCCTGTAACAACTTTGCATCTGTACAAATGAATTAGACGAAAGAGGAGTGAGAAATTGTAAAGATCACACCGAGAAACTCCGTTCACTCCAAACTGGAATGCATCTTTCACTTTTTCGTAAAACGGTAAGCAATTGCAAGCATTCTGAACATTCTGACCATACTTCTAAGTCATGGCCAAGTCACTGGGCTGTCAATGTCGCTCTCAGCACCACATTTCGGATTAGTTTTTTATTCGATAAAAAAGGGCTGTCATACACTTTCTTTCTTTTAATAAATGGAGGCTTCATTTCCAATTGTGTTTCCAATGCTTTCTAAGACCTACATAGCCAGCTTATCTACAGAATGCTCTGGCAACTAATGAAGTGTACCAGTATCTCAACATTCAAGAATTCACGGCACGTTGAAGTAGGCCTGCAGTTCAAAATTTCACGATATGCTAATCATGGATTATTGTACAGCTGTATACGTATGCGTAAACTATTTTCACATTATTCATATAACTCTGGGGACAGCTATAGTATAAAATAATTACAAGGGACATAATTTGACTATAAAATCTTTATACGATATGCCATCATTATTTCTGACGTAAGTCCTCGGTGTAGTGCTTATAACTTCCAATCTATAAGGATTACACTTAAGCCACTAAGAAAAAAAATGTACACACACTGTTGGCGTAAGTACAAATTTATGGGGGGGGGGGATTATTTACGTCGTTTTACGGACAGCACGCCCGTATTTTTCGTCTTTAGCCTACCTCCATCAGGAGCCGGGATAGCGATTGATTACGGGATGGACGACAGAGGGGTCGGAGTTCGAGTCCCGGTAGGGTCAACAATTTTTTTTCTCCACGTCGTCCAGACCGGCTCTGGGGTCCGCCCAATCTCCTATTCAATGCGTACCGGGGGCCCTTTCCCCGGGAGTATAGCGTCACGGGCGTGAAGCTGACCACTCACCTCCAGCTAGTGTCGAGGTCAATAAAATGTGGAGCTATACATCCAATTCACCATACATCTTCATGGTGTAGTGTTTAATTAGTTAAACACATGGGCAACCTTTATCTTCCTTACTTTGAAAAATAAAAGTAAGGCTTCTAAGATCACCTTGCTGTCTGTCTGTGTCTGTCCAACTGCATACCCCCCTTAACTTTTTAGGCTTTGAGGCTTATGGGATCGCCCTACTGTCTGTGTGTCTGTGTCCCCCCTAATTTTTATCTTCTATGCGGTCCGTGTCGTATCAAAGGAAAGCAGGCTGTTTGTGTATCCCCCCAGGTTTTGTTAGGAGGCTCATTTGATCAACTTCCTGTCTGTGCCCCTCCGTAATTTGTTTTCTATGCGGTCCGTGTCGTATCAAAGGAAAGCAGGCTGTTTGTGTATCCCCCCAGGTTTTGTTAGGAGGCTCATTTGATCAACTTCCTGTCTGTGCCCCTCCGTAATTTGTTTTCTATCCGGTCCGTGTCGAATCAAAGGAAAGCAGGCTGTTTGTGTATCCCCCCAGGTTTTGTTAGGAGGCTCATTATATCACCTTGCTGTCTGTGTATCCCCTCCTTATTTCTGAGGCTTATGAGATGCGTTGCTGTGTGTCTGTATCTCCCCCTTATCGTTGCTAGGCAACGGGACGTCTGCGTGTCCCTCTTTAATTTTCTGTGAGGTCTGTCATACCAAAGTTGGCGATTAATTATTCCTGTAATATGCATTACTGTGGACACACGGACAAGGTGTGGTCTCATAAGTATACTTCATTTCCTTTTTTAAAGTACGGTGGAAACAGCTATTATGAGACCGAAACGCAGGACGTAACAAATATTAACACCAACGATGTGATCACGTGATAAATACCAAAAGATACATCTGCGAGAGAATTTACCACGTCGACGCTGCTAACATAAAAAAGCAGCACGGACCGAAAAGGTAACACAACAGCTGTTTCAAATCCTACTAAAACAACCAGCAGGGGCTCCTGTGTCACGGGCCTTCACAGGACAATACAAAATACCACTGAGTTCGGTTCGAGTTAAAGATTTCAAGGCCTAAGGCCACGCAGCCACGGGAATCGTCACTGAAAGATACTACATACCTCCACGCTGTCCCACATTATGTAGCTTCAGGGGTACCTTGACCTACAAGAAGTCTTCCAAAGTAAAAAAGAAGAAAGTGAGACCATAAGTATACAAGTGTTTAAGCGTGAAAGTTGAGTAGACATGACTGGACAGTTCGAAACAGCTGAGTTGATGCGTGAACATTATGGGCAGGATTCCATACCGATGAACAGAGTCAAGGAGGCCACTTTTTCTTTCACCACTGCCCTGTTTTCTCTGTGCCGAACAATAATCACGACAGGCAAAAGGTACTGACTAGATAAATGGGAGACCCAGGGGTAAAATTAGCACAGATGGCACCGCCTCTGTGGTCTAGTGGTCAACATTCCTGGCTAATGATCCAGAGGCCCCGGGTTCGATCCCCGGCGCTACCAGATTTTGAGAGAAGTAGTGGGTCTTGAACGGGGTCCCCTCAGCCTCGTGAGGATAACTGAGGAGCTATTTGAATGGAGAAGTAGCAGCTCCGGTTTAGAAAACCGAGATTAACGGCTATGGGGATCGGTTGCGCTGACCACGTGACACCCTCTATCCGCTAAAGTTGGCACTAACTTCGCCAACAAGCGTTGGTCGCTCCGTCGGTATAGTTCGCCTGTGGACTAAGACCAGATGAAATATCTGGTACAGGTTTTGCTCTTGTATGTGTTCCAAATTTATGTTATTGACATGGGAAGGGATGAAGTTGTGGCAGTTGTGCAGTTTAGGGTTCTATTTCAGAATTGCTGGCATCTGAGAAAAATTACAGAAAACATGTCAGGATAGCCAGTCTAGAGTGGATTTTTAACCCACGATAACATAAATGTGAGGTTAAGGTAAAGCTATCCTTGTAATGAGCCATGGACACCCATAGGGTTGTGAGACCTCGAGGCTCCCACATTATCTAGACAATCGGCTCACAAATGGCGGTGAGGTTGTCAGCCCTATGCGCCGGCCGCTCTTTACCCCCCCAAGAAGATACCTGGTACTAATTTCTGTTAGAGGCTGAGTCGACCCCAGGGCCATATTGAGGATGGAAGAATTAGGTCAATTGAAAAAATCCACCTCATTGGCACTTGAATACGTGACCTTCCAGCTTGTAGCATAGTGCCTCAACCAACGACACTACCGCATGCCCCATATAAATGTGAGGTAGGAATGTTAATCAATATACCATAACAGTTGATAAAACCCATAAGTGTTGCTGATGTCAAATAAACTAGGATGGTGAAACAGATGAAAAATTTCATCTTATGAGGTCAGATGTTGTATATTGATTTAAATGTTACCATGTGACAGGAGTGGCCAGCAGTGTTCCCCGAGGATTCCAGCATGACTCCCATTGCTCTACCAGGATCACAACCCATAAGGTAAGACCAAAAATTAAAACTCAGTCAGATTTGCTAATTCAAAGCTACGTATTGTGTGCTGATATGTTACTTTAAAATGTACGGTCACTAACAAAGAATTATTTTACATGAAACGGCCGCTGAATGTTTCAGGATCTGAAAGAATTTGACTGTGTAGGTTTTAATACACATACACAAATTTCATATGTCAAATTAGAAGCTCCATCACATATCTTCGTATCAATATTTCACACTGTTGCTCCTCTTTGCTCTTCTACTTCCTTAAAAATTATTTTAATCAAGGACGTACTTCTTTCAAAGAATTACCATAGAAATCCTGAAACTATTTTCAGTGGTGGTAAAGTTCTTCTCATGGCTGCCATCTTGGTATTGATGGTACCCCTAATTAAACTACACTAACAATAATTTCAATACAATATACTTTCTGGTATAACCATATATTTGTCTTGATTCTCTGCCTATGTTAATTTAATTATATTTTAAAATAAAGGCATCTCAAATGTCAGTGTTCTACAACTTCCTGATCACAATAGGTTAGCCAACTGTGTAACCAGCTGGCCTATGAGTTCTGTCATCTCAATACAGTCTTGACAGCAAGTGGTGAAATTTGACCTGTCCTATGCTAACATAGCATGGAAGCAGAGAAAGGATCAGACTCAAATATCAAGTGTATCTAATTTCCAAAACAGAATTTCAGTAACATTTAATTTCTCAAACACATGTTACAGATCACAGAACACATACAGGCGGAGACGAAAACGCCCACGTCCACAGCCGCCTCAAGATGGGATACAGTTTCCATCTCCTGCTCATGTAGAACGCCCTGAAGCAGTTGTGTTACCTTATGAAGAACAGACCTCACACTACCACCCTCTTGAAGCTCCACAGAAAGGGTACTCACTCTATGAAAAATCAGTTAGCAGCATTCAGAACTTCAGAGAACCTGAGACACTACCTTTTGACAGTCAACACCACCATTCCCGACCACAGCGACGTCGGCCTAATTCATCACGACACAAACAGCAGTCACAGGATCCACCTGGCATACCTGTAAGAGTTCACAGCCCTGATATCCATGTCAAGACAGAGGAGGATATTTACCAAAATAAAAATGCAAAATCTGAAGAACATTCTGTAAATACTTCACAAGATGAAGGGGACACAGATGCCAATGACAGCAGTAACGACGATTCAGAACCATTTCCTGAAAAAAACAATTACACACACAAAAGAAGCAGAGATGAACAGCAAAAACGACTGCATGATTCAATTCATGACCGTGAAGCAATAAAAGCTCAACAGAATTCATACCACGAATCTCATCCAGCTCAATTCCAAGGGGATAACAATGATGCTGTAGTGTCACCACATGACATTAAAGCACTACTGAAGCAGCAGTCTGGGTCACTCAGTCTCAGTGAATTACTTCAGCAGAAGAATTTGTCACTGGCTGACTTACTGAAAGGTGACCGCAATGCTTTGTCTGCTCTTACTGGAGTATCCAATGCAGCATCATCTGACGGCAAGACAGAAGACACCAATCAAGAACCTGTGCCCCCCAGGCCATCACGAACTAATCCAAGACGCAAAAATCATGCTACAGGCCATCATCAAAAGCCAGTGCGATACTCTGTAAAACAAGAGCACATTTCAGAAGATTATGATTTAGAATCTACTAAGCACAGACGGTTACCACCAGTTCAAAGACCTTCATGGAGAATACAACCTTCACATGACACAGACAAGCCGGTTAAATATGACGTTCAAGAACTTGGACAGACAGAGTCAGACATTCAGGAGCGCATAAATAAATTTATACCATCATCTCCAAGGAAACCGCCACCTCCAGAAGTAATATTAGCAACAGACACAACTCTGACTTCAAGCACAGAAAGCAATGAATTAACAAAATCAATTAATCCAGAAGATCAATTAACAGACTCTCAATTCAATTTTCACAGTGAAAAACACAGTGAAACAGAAACACAGAACAAAGAGAAGGACGATTTGCACAATATAACTCCTGTCACTGAACACAACACAATAATCAATCCTTCTGCATTAGAACCATCTCACAAAAATTCACCAGAAGATGATACAAAGCCAAAAGAGCATAGAACTTACAACAAATCTGCACCAATTCCTCTTGATGTACAAGAGACATCTGTAATAGATCCACTGCAGAACTCACCTGAAGAAGACAATATGGATCAGAAAGCTGTGGGTAACAACCGAATGCGTGGGAAATATATCCCCAGACACAGAATATCAACTGCACAGAAAAACAGCAGTATCAAAGTGGATACTATAAAGTCAGGCAGGGTCAGATTACCTCCTCCGAACTTATTTCTCTCACCTCTAAGACAGAGAGTAAATAACCAAATGATAAACACAAAAGATATGCATGATGGAACCACAATGGAACCAGTCCAGGTTATTAACACTGTGCCACAAACACATATAACACCCAAAACTGTCATTCCCACAGATGGGACTGCAGAGTCAGCAATAAGGCAACTCCAACCTGTGTCTCCTGAAGTTCAACACAATGAGTCACTTCTCAGCGGTCAAATAATTGACTTAACAGAAAAAAATTCTGCTACAGTTGAGGAAAACAAGGATCAATCTTTACTTAAAATCAGCCCATTCCAACCTGAACCACTCTATAGCCAGTCACAAAGAACACAAGAGAAGAGCAGAGCAAAAACCACAAGCGCAAGAGACGAGATCCTAGAGTTTTTGAAGACAGACTCCGGATCTGTCCGTTTAGCAAAAATTCTAGCATCTCGTAACATGACTTTAGCTGAATTAATTGAGCATCGTGAAAGAGGATCAAGCCAACAGCATCTTGCAGATATATTCAGAGAATCTAGACAACCAGTCTATCAACCCACTGACGCCAACATGTCTGAAGCATATGAAACTGAACCAAATCATGCGATAATTAACAATGAAGTTAAGAATGTCAGAAATCTCCAACAAATAAATGAAACTGGAATTCCAAGCATTCAGGAAATGTTTAGTTTCTTAGAGGAATCAGACAGTAAACCTTCAGATCAAGAAATGAACCAACAAACACCATTCAAATCAACAGAGGAACAGGTAAACAGTGAAACCCATTCCACAGAAGGTTCTGAATATTCAGAGCAAACACTGCAGCGTGAACCTCAGGTTCCTGACACATTGCCTTCCTTCCAGCCCAATCCCCATCTACACAACCCTCACGTCCCAACCCTGAAACCTAGTGATCCTAGTTCGTACACATGGAAGATATCTTACCAACAACCGGACACCATCCACTCCTTTGGCCCCACCAATCCATACTTTAGTTCTGGGCGCAGACCCTTCATCACCTCAAGACTCACAACTCCAGCATCAGCTACTCCACTGACAAACAATGATATTGCGCATAGCATACTTTTAGTGGAAAACATGGGTCAAGTGCGTGAAGTGGCAAGTACTGGAGTCAGGAGCATGAAGGGACCTATCCAAGTTCACAGCGATGAAGACAAGCAGTTTGATATTCTGTACAGAGAAGATATAGATGACCCTGAATCAGACAGTGGACTGACAACAGATGTCAAGTCTACTTTCATTGTAAGTTCTGCCATATTGGGACTGGCCATTTTAGGCTTCCTAGCAATTTTTGTAGTTTGCCGATGGAGGCAGAAGCAGGCCAGGAGACGGTTTGTAGATGGAATTGTAAATGCAAGGGCCCATAGCCCTATTTTAATGCAACCAGAAGAAATTAACGTTCGTCAAAGTCTTAGACCTGTGATGGTTAACACACAAGACCTGTATAAAACGGATATATCTCTTGACTGTGATGATGACAACCAGGACACAAGGTCAAGACGCTATTATTTATGGAGAACAATACGAAAAACACTCAGATACAAATAGATACGTCTTACTCAGGCATAAGTGAAGATAGCTAATACCTTTATATAGACTATTATACTACTATTACTTGTGTTGAGGGGCACGCTGTAGCACAGTTGGTTGAGGGGCTATGCTACAAGCCGGAAGGTCGCAGGTTCAAGTCCCAATGAGGTCATTGGCGTGTAAGGCTGACAACCTTACTGCCATCTTTGAGCTGATTGTCTAGATAATGTGGGACCCTCAACGTCTCACAACCCTATGGGCCTTCGCGGCCTGTTACAGGGATAGCTTTACTTTATTTTTTACTTACTTTTATTACTTGTGTCTAATCTGTAGGCATACTCTGACAGAAAACTGGTCTACTGAAAGAGTGCGCCATATTTTCTCACTTCCAAAGAGCAATCCAACACAAATGATACAAATATTTACCTGATATATTACAGCACGCTGCTGGTTGTTAAAAATTATTTGCTTTATAATCATAGTAAAACAATCAATTAATCATAATCTGATGAATAAGCATTAACTATTTCCAAGGATTTGGATTAACCATCATACAAATTGACATAAAAGACTATCTTTATTTCTAAGTTCACACTATACATTTCAAATGTAAATGGTCATCATCATGTGATATTCACAATACAGTAGACTATGTATATACTGGAACCAAAATCTTCTAAAATATAAAATACTGTCACGTGTTTTAGTGAGCAGACACAGGGTCTGAATTGCTAAGTGGATTTACTGAACACTTAGAACTAGCATCTACAAATAATTATAATGCTATCGCTAATCTACACACTTTATAATTCACTGTAGCACACACTAATTCTTCTCAGTTTTGTCTTCGCTAGCCGTTGCTAGGTTATGACTCCCAACAACGCAGATTCCTCAGTTCTGTGTTCAATGGCTCCTGTCCTCATTGGCTGTCGACTCCCAGAGCCAATCTATGAATGCAGCTCCCTGACATTCTCGGCAAACTAAAAACTCCAACTGGTTCTCCTTATATAGGCTCGGCATGGACCACAAAAAAGACACACATTCCAGCAATTCTTCTATTGTTGTAGGGTAATTCATTACAGCAGAAAAATGTTTACCACAGTGCTGTGTAGCAATGGTTGTCTTTTCTGGGTCTGCATTTCTGGCATTCATCCATCATGCCACAATGTGCATAAATGTGGAGAGAATAGAAACACTTTCATATACTCTTTGCTCTAACGAATTTGCATTTACAATATAGACACTTCTGACTCATCTGTGTACATCTGATGATAACCATTTACAGTAGAAACATGTAGTGCATGCTTAGAAACAGAGAACAATAATGTTTTTAAAATAAGTTCTTGTGACAATACCAAACCTTGAAAGACAACATAAGCAGCATGCAACATTATAAAAAGTAAAAACCAGAGATACATTGCATACAGTGCTCAAACTCAACCACCTAAAAGATGAACTAGAACACGACATATGCATATGGTCATGCCTGGAGACGAGCAATGAGACCTAAGTGCGCCGACTACACAAGTCACTTCACCCAAAAGCTACAAATTCAAGAGACAATAAAACTGTGTACTTTACAGAATTCCCTAATCACCAAAATAACTATAAAAAGTATCAAAGACAAGGGTTAAAGAATCCAAATGTGAAATGTTACTTTCCATCACGTGCATGAGCATATTTGAATGAAATGAAAACTACTCAGCTGCAATGAAACAGTGCAATATGTGTGTAAGTTTGCAAATATGTGTAACAAGTAGACTGAGTCTGCCTCAATTCAGTACACAAGGTTCTTACACTATAAAACTGTAAAGCATGAACAGTAAATTGTACATCTGAGAACACATTATAACTCTCACTATATCTGCATATGATATTTATTTAACTGCTTTCTCCATATGTTAAGAACATTATGTCACTGGTGACATTTTAATACTGACAAAGCAAAGTATCAAATTTTCAATGCACTATCTGAAATCAGCAGATGAAACAGAATGTGTGAATAAATAATAAAATAATTATATATTTCTTCATCATGCGTTGAAATCAGATTGTATTAATTCCTTTTCCTTCTTGTACTTGTTATTGTTCTGACACAATTTTTATACAGGTTACTTCAACAACTGAGTGGATTCTCTGTATATAATGTACATAAGATAAAGCTGTCCCTGAGCTTAATTCAGTACCATGCTATGGAGATGAATGAATGAGTGGAGGTATAGCTCCACAATTCAGCCACTTTACCTCCACTACTCATTGGGTAGGAGACTGCACCAGTATTATAGCTGGTCTGGGCATGGTGATGAAAAGAAAAATGTCCCCTGCTGCAATGAATCAAGCAGAGGTTGAACAGCCTTTTGACAGCCCCTATACTGACTAAGCTCTCCCAGCTCAAGGATTTGTCATATACCAGAGGAAAAAAATAAAATAAAATAGGGCAGCATTACTTATTTTATTATCAGTGAGCTGAAATAGTGCTCATTATTTTCATGTCATTTTAACCCAAATTGTTTTCAAGTAAAGTGGCAGACTACTGAAACTGTCAGGTTGGTTCCATAGTATTGTGTAGAGGAGGTAGTTATACTTGATACATACGCCCTATTCTGGTTAAGAGCTGTTATTCCTCTCTGTTTCTGTTTAATCATTCACTGGGAATGACAGAGATAGTTCTTCAAAGAATTAATTTTAAAGGGCCTAAAGCAATGTCAGAATGAGTTCCTGGCCTCCCACCAAAAAAATCTTTCAAAGCTTTACATCCAGAAAAAAAAGTATAAATTTTCAGTGAATTTGCACTCAACAGGGCACGGAAAATACAGACCATGTGGACAGCACTTCCGCATTCTACAGAGCACGGAAGGCAGGAAGTGTTCAAAAACATTCATACTTCATACAGCATAAATATAAATATAAATGTGACATAAATATACCAATACTTCTGAACTTGTCACTAATTTAATCTTTGGGCTAATGTGTAACAGTACAACAACACATATCAGAAGTAAAATGCATTCTGATCTACCTTGATTCACATTTAAAATCACACTCGCAAACCCGAAGACAAGCTTATCAGTCATAAAAATATTTCTATGAACTTGTTATGGTTATTTCATAACTTGGGCTTCACAAATCCTTAGTTCAACTTGGTGGCTTAATGCTAGTTTTGTGTTAAAGGCTTGATAGTTAAGAGAAGTGCCTGCAAAATTTTTGTTCCAAAATCTGAAGGTACACTGATGATAGGATAGTATTAAAATGTATCTCAGATGAAACGAAGTTTAAGAATACTGACTGAATTTACGAAGCTAATGAAAGGTTCAGCTGCAGGCTTTCGAAAACTGAGATTCCATATGATGTGAGATATTTCTTGACTAGCCGAGAGACTCTAAGTTTCTCCATGGAGTGTGTTACTGTAGTAACATTAAGGATAACACACAAATAATTATTCTAGCACCTAGAAATTTCCCACAAGTAGCATGAGCTACATGAACCACATACCTTCCATTGGTTATTTTACATTTTAACTATGCAAAAGTTTGTCATTCAGTGACTGACTCAATAAGCAACGTAACTGTTCTGTACTCACCAATACTGCTCATATGTGAAAACTTCTCGCAGTGAAGCAATACCGGGGTCGGTTGATTGCTAAAACATAAGTATTCATACATCAGAACTGGATATCTAATGTTCTAAAATCAAAGCTTAAAATGGGCCAAAACACATCAAAGCTTGATTCCCTACTACACATGCCCCCCAACACACACACACACACATATATAGAGGTAACCTGATCTAAGGAATTATCCATTTCTATTCCAGTCTCTGAAACAAATTTTTCATGTTTTCTTTTTCTTCCTTGGCACTACAGCCCTAGTGGGCCTAGGCCTACCTCCTTGAACTCCGTTCACTTCGGTTTTTCTAGATCTTACACAAATGGTAGGACTCCTTGGGCGAGTGATCAGCTCGTCGCAAGGCCTCTACCAAATTTTTCATGTGCAACCTGCAAAAACTAAATGTAACATCCAACTTAGAGTGGAACTCATAAAATTTGCAGTTTCTTTTTAAGTTATCCATTTCTGTTAGACAAACATTTTTATTTTTTCTGTTGCAATCTCTTTGTTCATTGCTTTATTTTACTATCATTTATCAACAAGATGCATCATCATCACTGAATGACAGTACAGCAATAATTAGGTAAGATGCAGGATGCAGCTGTGGCCCATTTCATGTAGGGCTCCAGAAATGCAACTTACATGTACCAGTCACTTACCAAAATCAACTTAACTATAGTGTCACAGCATGCTTCCCACAAATATTTTTGCAACAAATATTTAGAAAGTCAACCTTAAATATTAAGATCAGAGAACAAAAGCAGTACACTTTTAGTTCATTTTCTGCATATTACAGCAATAAAACATTCATCTATGAAATATGTAACACATTTAACTCCTTGAGTACTAGAATTACATTCAAAGACACTTTCCAGAGTTCAAGGGTTTTAAGTCTTTCAAAGGCCATGAGGCACAGACCACAAAGAACTCCTATTATTACCTTACATGTATTTGGTCGCGAAGTGTTTAACAGTCAGCTACCTAGCAATGCTCTGTCCATCTACATTACAATATTAATGAAGAACAACGATTAACTTACAAGAACTATGTGTAGGTGGTAGAATAAGCCGTATCTTAAGGAAAAAATGGGGAGTGGATATGAACTGGATTTATCTCATAATAGGGTCCAGTGGCAGACTCATGTGAACACAATAAAACTTTGAGTTCTATATAAGTCGAGGAATTTCTTCACTAGACGAGCGACTATTAGCTTCACAAGAAAATTCTGCTTCATGAAGTTAGTTCCAGGGGAAGCGGCCTCCACAGTCTAGAGGTAACGTTCCCACCTCATGACTCGTAGTACGCAGGTTCAAATACCCGGCGGAGGTCATCGAATTTTTAAGGGCAGAAAAATTCAGGGAACAAGTCCTCCGGGAGGGACTTTAAACCGTGGGTCACATGTCGTAGCTTTACAGCACGTAAAAGAACCTCATATCTCCAAAGGAGGTCACTGAGCCAAATTAACGGACGTTTCCCACCCAACAGCAGTCTCTAATACCTCTGGTAGATGGGGGAAGCATTATAGATACCTCTCAGCTAGTAGAGCCAGTCTCGCTGGCTGGGCGGGACTGATGGTAAGCACCAGTACCGATAGGATATAGAGACTGGTAGAAATCATAGAGGGATGCACAATGGACCAATACAGGTCTCAGTGCATGGGGAAACCCACCCTCTCCAATAACTAACTAACTAACTAACTAACTAACTAACTAACTAGTTCCAGGGGACCTCAAACATTTTCAAATCCAGTCTTGAAAGCATACAGTTTTTATATTTCTCATCAAACTTTGATGATTATGAATAATGAACTGTGATGGATGTGAAAGTAATCCTGGCCTATTAAAGATACTATCTCCACAATTACCAGGATGGACCAAGAATCCCAAGACCTCACTCCAGTGTTTGGTTATCAAACATTACTGTATATGTGTATAGAACACTCACCTGAAATAGGTTACTGAAGTACGCATATTGCCTGGCAATGTTGCGGCATTGCTTCAGCGCTGGTTCTAAAACAAGTAAATTGCACGTATACAATCAGAGATGCATCAATTTCATGAATGTAATTAAACAAACAAATAATGTTCCACTTGGAAAAGTTCTCTCACAATATGTGAGCACAGTCCTCTCACCTGTATGACTTCATTTTATCTCTGTAAAATGCCCTATGTATATGTGAGGAGTGAAATTTCCTCAACTCTGCTATCAAACAAGAAGCAATGACTTCACAGTATTTGGTCCAGAAACTTGATGCTAATCTTTCAGTTTCACATTCAACTTGTTTACTTTTTCAAAAATTAAGGTTTTGGTGAAATTATAGTACAAAAGTACCACCATCACAAACTTTTAGATCTTATACAGGGGATGGACAAAAATATGGAAACACCTCGTGAAATGCATGCCTGAATTGAAGTGTTTATTTTAGCGACATTTGTAGGTCATGCTGTCGTATCTACCCAACACCACTACCTGGACAACCTCCACAATATGTTGCAAACTTCATTTGTTGTCGAGACAGTGTTCTGTGCAATTTTTTTTGCATCACGTCAGAGCTAACAGAATTCAAACATGGGCAAATTGTTGGGGCCCATATGGTGGGTGCTTCCATAACCAAGGTAGCCGAGGTTTCTGGTGTTTCGCGAGGCACAGTATCCAAGATTATGACCGCATACAGGAGGACTGAAAAAACCGCATCTGATAAACACCAGCGTGGATGGAAATGTGTTGAGTGATGGAGACAGATGAACTTTGTGTAGGATTGTGATGAAAAATAAGAAGACTACAGCTGCAAAAGTGACTGCTGAACTGAATGTCACGCTCACGTACCCTGTCAGCACCAAAGCAGTATGAAGGGAACTCCACAAGCAGGGTATTTCTGCACGAGCTGCAATTCCAAAGCCACTTATCACTGATCAAAATGCCACTAAGAGGGCAGTGTGGTCCCAAAGTCATAAAACCTGGCCTATGGAGCAATGGAAGATGGTCATTTGGTCAGATGAGTCCACGTTCACACTGTTTCTGACTTCTGGCCGAGTTTACGTCTGGAGAACGCCATCCCAAGCTTACGATCCAGATTGTTTGCTGCCAAGAGTGAAACATGGCGGGGGTTCGATCATGGTATGGGCAGATATATCGTGGTATTCTGTTGGACCCATTATTACCCTGCAAGGTCACGTCACTGCCAATGACTATGTGACCATTCTGGGCGACCAGGTCCATCCCATGGTGGAAACTTTGTTCCCTAATGGTGATGCCATTTACCAAGCCAACAATGCCTGTGTTCACATAGCTCACATCGTCCAGGACTGGTTTTCTGAGAATGAAGATGAAGTGTCACATCTGCCATGGTCCCCACAATCGCCAGATATCAATATTATTGAGCCTTTGTGGTCTGTTTTGGAGAGCAATCTGCGTGCGCGCTATCCGCCTCCATCATCAATAACAGAACTTACCATGTTTTTCAGGAAGAATGGTACAAGATTCCCTTGCAAATCATACAGGACCTCTATTTATCCATTCCAAGGAGACTGCAAGCAGTTCTGCAAGCCAGAGGTTGTCCTACACCATATTAGTCACGGTAATGTGTTTTTTGTTGGGTGTTTCCATATTTTTGTCCATCCCCTGTATATGAAAACATCTGTGAACAGTACCTAAGGAGAAAATCTGGACCCTACAGAAAGGAAGTAATATGAGGCTGGAGAAAACTGCATAATGAGGAGCTCCATATTTTCACTCTTCACCAAGCAGTGACAGGATGAGATAACCTCAGTATGCAGCACCCAGAGGATGAGAAATGCCTAAAAAACATTTACTGCAAAAACTGAAGTGAAGAGACCACTAAGAAGAGCTAGACTGAGGGAACAATTATATTGAAATAGACGTTAAGTCCACTGGGTGGGAAGATATGGACTGGATTAATTTAACTACAGCAGGCACCAGCGACAGGGTCTCATGAATATGATGATAAACACCTGGCTTCACAGAATGCTACACGCTCTGCTTAACCCTTTGGCGCGGTCATTTAAATTCCGCGGCCGCGTCTCCGGCGGTAATATATTCAGCCGGCCATTTAAATTTTGCTCGAAAATGATTTATTCATCATTGTTCTTAAATTCTATGAGATAAGAACATGAAACTTTCACTAAAATGATCTTAAAAGGTGGTTTTATAACCTTGCCTTATAATATGAGCGCCCTGTATCTCGGCAATGGTAGCAGGTTGTTTAGTATTTGAGCAGTGAATGGTATGCCTTGAAGCATGAAACTTTCACTAAAATGATCTTAAAAGATGGTTTTTATAACCTTACCTTATAATATGAGCACCCGGTATCTCGTCAAAGGAAGCAGGTGGTTCAGAATTTGAGCAGTGTAAGGAAGGCCTTGAAGCATTCGTGTAACCCAACGGTGCCCCACATTCATCGCTCCAATATTGTGTATCTTTTCTTTTGCTCTTTTTTTTAACCATACAGCTTCTGTGCGGCCTTGCCTTCTTCCCCGTGAGGGGTATAGTTGAAGGAAATGTCTTTCCGTGAGCAGTTTATCTAGTCAGGTCAGCTGCAGTAAATTCAACGTTACGAGTTATCATAACAAGGGGTTGTTGCTATGCCTTTGATATTCCATCCATTTTGGCGACAGTAGATGTCATAGGGGTGACCACAGAATTCATGAAGTTATTCTAAGAACTGGCTGGTATGTAGTGCACGAAAGCAGAGCTTAGCTGGCTCAAAAAAAATATTTATGGTCATCCCTCGAAACGACCACCAAGGTCAGTACGATAAAATGGCGTCAACTGGAGCGATAATACATGAAGGAATGAGTTCTTTTCCCACCCCACACACACCAGTATCGTCATAGGGGGTGACCATAGTGTTCTGCCTTAATTCGTGGCGTTTTTCTAAGAACTGGGTGCTATGTACTGTGCGAAATCAATCGATGTTGCAAGAATAAATTTTTGGACATCCCTCTTCTAAGAATTATAATTGAGTGTGTTAGTGTGGCCAGCTCAGGGCAATATGATATTATAAACACAGCACATATCACGTCTCTGCTGTTTATAACTTCATAGGAAAGAAAACACGCCGTTCATGACAGCTTGAAGGAGGAAAGTTCTACCAGAAGCAACAGGAATTTGCTGCAAGACAGGCATATGTAACGATGACTTAGCGCTCTTAAACTTGTGTGTCATTAAATATAGTTCTCCTGACAACAGGCCAGCGAAAAATCTAACAATCTACAGCAAAACCATCAATTATTATGGGCGTTATAACATAGGTGTGCAGCTGGACGAAACATACATGTCGAACCCCCCCAGACGATTTAAATACCTGACGAAACATACACGTCAAACCACGCTGAACGGTTAACAAAGTTAGTTATGAATGAATACACAAAAGTTGCAATGGTTATGTCTGATCCTAACTATGAATGTACAACATCATACCACCCACTCACCTAGGGAGGGAGATCCCTTCAACTCCTGTAGTTCATTAGTTTTGAAGTACAGCACAGTGGTGTACTCTGCTGGGAGAACTGCAATATAAGGTTTCCAAAATGAGTCAGGTTTGAACTTCTCTATTAGCAACAGCAAAGACAAGGCCACATTGGGCATATGCTGTAGCATTGGATCCGTACGCATCAGAGGACCTGTACAGAACACAAAGAATACAGACCACATTCAGTTACAAAAACTGTACCATATGCTAAAACAAAGTTAGGGTCAATTTAATTGAATTCTCAAAACCTGCTTGACGTCAAATGCACTGATTTATCATTATGTATCTTCTACGGGAGCCGTGATAGCACAATTGCTATAGCAACTGGCTACAGGCTGGACGACAAGGGGTCGGAGTTTGAGTCCTGGTAGGGTCAAGAATTTTCTCTTCTCCATGTCGTCCAGACTGGCTCTGGGGTCCACGCAACCTCCTATCCAATGGGTACTGGGGGTAAAGTGACCAGCGTGTGAAGCTGACCTATAACTAGTGCCAAAGTCAAGAATAAATGGATCTATACATTCACAACCCCCCACATGTCTTCATGGCATAATGCTTAATTAGTTAAGCACAGTGAGAACTTTACCTTACCTTTTATGTATCTTCTATAGTCATTAAGACATTATCAATAAGAAAGAAACAAGAAATGTCAGGAGGCCAAGGCCACTTTTTGCAAATAGTTTAATTAATGGATTCCTGCAGAACATTAGTCCAAAATATGTTATGGAGTATGCCAAAGCAGATTCATTTGAAATTACTTTTTTCCCTTTTTCTATAATAGGTATAGTACCAGATTCTTTCCATTGGTAAAATACATTTCCTTATTTCAACTGGACATACAAGCCTAAGAATCTTGGCTAAATGTACCATGCTCATGTGCCATTAATGCAATATACAATAAATAAGGTTTACGTACAATTATTGAAAATTTAACAAGGGTCACTCATTAAAAAAGTTAAATTTAAAGCAGTACTAACTTAAAAATACTCTTTTGTTTGTACACTTTAACTCTAGCTCTAACTTGTGATATGCAACAGACAATTTGCAAAGTTCTCATTTCCAAGCGATTCCTTCATGCCTAAGATGGAGAAATTGTGATCAATATACAGGCAACACTCTTCATTTAAGGCATATTAAGATTAAACAGAAAATTAATACATTGCACTTTCTATAATAATTTCTCTCATGCAACTGGCAGATTCATGTAAGAAGCACACTCCATTCCACATACATGCAGATAACTGAGAGTTTACTGCATAATAACCTTGTATGTATGCCATTAACAGCCATAAAAAAAAAAGAGCAAAGATATCCCAGTGCTTAACTAATTAAGTACTATGCCATGAAGGTGTATAAGGGAGTAGATGTACAGATCCACGTTTCCTTGACCTTGGTACTAGTTGGTGTTGTCACCTTCAAGCCCTGGCTGCTTTACCCCCAGCGAAGGAGCCCACAGTACGCACTGGATAGGAGGCCAGGTAGGCCACATAACCAGTCTGGACCATGTGGAGAAAATTCTTGACCCTACCAGAATTCAGAACCCAACCCTTGTTGTTTAGGGGCACGCGATAGCATAGTGGTTGAGGAGCTATACTACAAGCCGGAAGGTCGTGGGTTCAAATCCTGATGAGGTCACTGGATTTTTTCAGTTGACCTAATCTTTCCAGCCACACTAGGCCCTGGGGTTTACTCAGCCTCTAACAGAAATGAGTACCAGGAATTAATTAAATAATTTTCCTGGGGAGTAAAGCGCGGCTGGCGCGTAGGGCTGACAACCTTACCGCCATCTTTGAGCTGATTGTCTAGATAATGTGGGAACCTCAACGTCTCACAATCCTATGGGCCTTCACGGCCTGGTACGGGGATAGCTTTACTTTTTTTTTACTTACCCTTGTTGTTTAGCCTGTAGCCAGTTGCTATACTGAGTGCACTATCCCATGCCATTAATCCATTCTGAGAATACTACTTGATATGACATTCCTTATATAAAATGTACCTTCATGGTAGTTTGTCATTCAATTATGCTAACTATTATATTCTTTATTAAGAATGTCTGGTTACCCAAGCCATTACAAATAAGATCTAAAAGTCCGTGATTTTCTATTAACACAATTATTGACTTTTTTTTCATCCAGCATCCTGTTTCTTTTATTTAAAAACACTTCAGAGACTGGACTCTGTCACCATCCTCAGGTAAAAGCCTACTCAACTGGACCCAATCGATTGAGCTAGTCCCTCTCTCCTGAGATAGGTACTAGCTGTATCTGTTGGGTCCAACAGAGTAGGCTTTTACCTGAGGATGGCGACAGAATCCAGGCTTCCGAAATGTTGCTCTTAAATAAAAAACAAAATTATTGACAATGTCCAAAAAGTCAATAACTGTATCAAGTCAATACAGCTCATCATCAATCAACTTTCAAGCAAAAATAAATTAAAATCTAAAAGTTACTTCCCAAGTTACAGGTCCTACAGTTTTTATATCACCAGATTATCATTATCTGTGTAAAGATGTACTTGCAATAACAAAACACCATAAACATACCTAACAATGAATCACCAACATTCTCAGTGGTCAGCATCACCTTTCGAGGGACTGCAATCAACAGATCACCCTGTGCAAAATTTTTTTCTGCTTTGATGCCATACCCATAGCCTGGGAACTGTGCAATTTTTATGCCATCAATTTCAGCTCCATTCTCCTTCATCCAGTTAATGAATTCTTCAATGCGAGTGTCTCGGTCTGAAATTGGAATCTTCATATCTGGAAGAAAACGATGTAAATCATGGAAAATTATGCTCTCCAATCTCCACGTCATCATTGCTGATCTTACTAGTTACATTCCAGTTTTAGAAGCAAAATCAGAAAACACATTATTTTCTCCATAGTAAAGAAAAGGATAATTATCACTTAGGGGACAGGCTTTCTCATATACAAAAGAATCAGATTAGCTAAAAAAAAAGTGGAGTTTGTTAGTGATAAAATTACACATATAATAAGAAGGGCCACATGGTGTGATATTGTTTTGGATGTGGGTGCTGAGAACTTCATAAAATGATATACCAAAGAGCAAAATTTCTGTTCTTCACTTGAAATTGTTAGAATTAATAAAGTAAATTTGATGGGATTAGTGAGACATGCAGAACACATCATATGTAAGAAAATTAAGAAATGCATATATGAAATGAAGCCTGGAAAAAGGTGAAAGAATAAGATAATTTGGAAGACCTGAAATAGATGGTAAGACAATATAAAAATGTATTCTCGAAGGAACAAAGTGCAAAGCTGTGGACTTGATTTAACTGGTCTAGAACATGGTTCACTTTCAGGTATTTTTGTGAAAACTTAATCATTTAGGCTCCATAAAAGCACAAAGTTTCTTGACTGGATTTCTGTATAACTAACTGTTAACTGTAAGATTTGAGGCTTTCACGGCGGTGACTATGAAGAAAGCAGTCTTCTGGGATTTGGCACTGTGTATATGTGGTGTTAACCGACGTTTCGGAGGAACGTATCGCCCCCATCTTCAGGGTAGAAGAAAAAGTATAAGAATTCTGCAAGTGACAACACCGTGAGAAACGGTAAAGCAGACCATAAAATTATTGTGGATTTTCGGCAACCCGTAGAGTCTAGGTGGCCTGGAACCTTGAGGTCGTAGCTGTTGGCAGACCTCCTCAGCAATCGGGGACTTTTTCAGAAGAAGGACAGTCTTCCGCTCTATGGCATCAGTAGGATCCTTCTTCAACTTCCTGTAAGCCTTATCCTCCAAGACAGCGGTGATCTTCCGGTTGTAGTCGGACGTATCCAGTACCACTGCCGCATTACCCTTGTCAGCCGGAAGGACGGTGAGCGCCTCATTGGCTTTTAAGGACCGAAGGGCTCTTCTCTCAGCACCAGTCAGATTGTCATTTGGCTTGTGGGAGTTCTTCAGAATCCTGACCGTCTCCTGTCGGATCTCCTCCGCAGTCTCTACAGGCAGGGCCATTATCACTTTCTCCACCCCGCACAGGATATCCTTGATGGGAACGGACTTCGGAGCCACCGCAAAGTTGAGGCCTTTGCTCAGGGCCGAGAAGGCCGCTTCATCCAGTGGCACATCACTCAAGTTGACCACTGTCTTCTTGCTGTCAGGTGGGCCGGGTGGGTGCTGGGCCTCATGCAACCACCGAAACTTCTTGCAGTGCCTGGCTCTTATGTCATCAGCGATGCGTAAAGCCTTCTCACTGGTGATGCGGTCGATCAGGTCCCAGTCTGCTTTACCGTTTCTCACGGTGTTGTCGCTTGCAGAATTCTTATACTTTTTCTTCTACCCTGAAGATGGGGGCGATACGTTCCTCCGAAACGTCGGTTAACACCACATATACACGGTGCCAAATCCCAGAAGACTGCTTTCTTCTTAACTGTTAACTGTTTTGGGCTGATCCAGGAAAACATATCATCCTGGAAGGGGGAAGAAAAAAGAAAGATGATGATAAACATGAAGATATTCATCTACTGTCAATAAACTGCCAATAGAATAAAACATAATTTGTGTGAATAAATTACTTTATACATCTATTCTCTGAAACACAGCACTTACTTACGATCATGTTTAAAAAATAAAGTATGGAAAATGCTTGAAGAACAAAAGCACTTGAGTATATTATGACAGTCCCTGCATCTCCTGACCAAGACTGGGAAGATATGGGGCCAACCACATCTGCTATCATATATACAAAACTGTAGTGTGTAGATTTGTTACTGGATAACGACCTCAAAACAAACAACAAAACATCATTTGTTGCTAGGCAACACATTCTTAATAACCAAGTATACGCAGCCAATACTGGGTAATGCCTTTGCAAATAAATATGTTCCCATGGAAATGACAGGAGTGCAACAATGAACAGTGTTTTATAAGCAGTCCGAGCTGAGATCTTTTAACTAAGACAAGTTTAGGAGTCAGGGAAGTTTAGAAGTTAGTCAGTTGTAAGGGAGTCTGTGAAGAGAATGCTTGGTCGGTGCAGCTGAAGAATTCCTGCTGTTAGCACCCATTACCAGAAAACGACGCGTGAACATACAGCAGGCTGAAAAGACTTAATGTGTGCTGTAGTGATTGCTAAAGTGTGGAAATTAGCAAGTGTTACAGTTATTTGAAGTTATGACCTGTAAGTGGTCAATAAATCCAATCTCCAATCCAAACCCCATCAAGAGTCTCTCTAACAAGTGACAATATCCAATGGGATGGGATCCTTCAGTGGTGAGGCTGGTAAAGCTAAATAGGAACATCAGTTGATTAAGGTAAATATGCTTTGTAGCACAACATAGCTCAGGGCATTGAAAGCAGCCTAAAAAGCTTAACATTTAACAGCCTATATACTTGTTAGAAGTTGTACAAGGTACATCATAATGACAGGTACAAAATTATGGCAATATAACTTATACATGGCGTGTCCAGAATCCATTAGGACTCATTTTTTTAAATTTTGTCCTGCAATGCCATCTGTTGGAGAGTTGTGGCATTAAGATTATTGAAGTTTCAGCTGTGGCTGTCTATAATTTCAAAGTGCAAGCATCACTGCATCATGTGTTCTGACCTTGAATGTAACAGTACTGTTCTGATGCTTGTCGGAAAATAGCGCTTGAACAGAGAGGCAACATCAAATTTTGTTTGATGTTAGGCAAAACAGCCGGAGAAGCATATGAAATGATAAAAAGTGTGTACAGTAGTGATTGCTTGAGTCGCTCGAACATTTTTAGATGGTATGCTGTATTTCGTGATGGCAGGGAGGACATTGAAGACGCTCCACATGGATCAAAGCCGAGAACAAGTTGCACTGAAAAAAAATATGAAAAAAGTGACCAAAATCCTTGCATCAGACAGATGTGTTTCTGCAAGACTCATCGAGGAGGTTTTGGGAATACCAAAGAGTACTGTGCATCAAATTTTGACCGAGGATTTTGGCAAATGGAAGATCTGTGCGCGGTTTCTACCGCACGTGCTATCAGGTGATGAAAAACATGCCAGAGTGGAACACTGCAAAGACAGGTTACAGTTGGCCCAAAGTGATACAAAATTTACAAAATTGATTGTTACTGGTGATGAGACATGGTGTTTTCAATATGAGCCTCTCACAAAGTGGCAGAGTGCAGCATTGTTGAGCCCAAAGAAGCCAAAACCAAAGAAAGTGCACATGCAAAAGAGTCGAGTAAAGATACTGCTAACCATTTCCTTTGATTCCAAAGGAATTTCTGCCAGAAGGTCAAACAGTGAATTCTGATTATCTTGGAGTCCTCAATCTTTGTGGGCAACAATTCTTCGAATTCGACCTGAATATCAAGAGCAAGTTTTCTGGTTGCTCCTCCACAACAATGACCCACCCCACAAATCGAATATCATGCACAATTTTTTGGCCAGAAAGGAATCACAGTCCTTGGTCATCCTCTGTATTCACCAGATTTGGCTCCAGCAGATTTCTGGTTGTTCCCAAAAGTTAAGTCGGTGATGAAAGGAGACCGTCACGACACCATTCAGGACATCCAAAGGGAATGTACCGCAGTTTTAAATGCGATTCCACAAAATAAGTACAGTGACTGCTTTTGAAAACTTTTCTATCAATTCCAGCTAGGTATTGATTGAGAAGGAGACTATTTTGAATAAGAAGAGTGAAATTTTGAAAATAAGTCATGTCTTGTATGTTTAATGAACACAGTCCTAACAGAACCTCGACATACTGTGTACATAACACAATTTGAAAGACTCAAGTTTCTTCAATTTCTCGTCTGTCCAAATTGTTTATGCTTAACATTTACATTAACTGGGGGTTTCTCTTCCCTTCCGAACAAAAATTTTTGACATGCTGAAAAACAAATAACCGAAATCATCACATATCAAATGTTTCATAACTATGCTGATTTTAATGTTATACCTGATTCTAGTTTGTTGATCTTCTCTAGGAGCTTTTCTATTTCTAAATGAATTTCCCATTCTTTACTAGCATTCGGAGTAGGCAGTATCGTACTAGTAACTGAAAAATAAAAAGATACATACAGTATTACAAAAAAATATACTTCACATGCCAATATGTTCTCTCACAGAAAATAGAACACAAAAAAATGGAAGGACGTGAAGCTCACGAAAACTTACAATTAATAGTGCAATATTAACACAAGAAAGACCACATAAGGATGTAACCTAAAGTTGCACATGCTTACTTCACCTAAGAGCAGTTGTTTCATAACTATCTCACGTCACAAAGACATCCCTTAAAAATAAGAAAGTGTGCGCATATATATACAATTTTTAGAATTTCTCTTTTAAATGCCTTTCTCTTGGAACTTTCCCCATGTTACTATTGTAATTAACTGAGTACATGATGCCAGTCGTTCCTGAAATCTCTTCAACCTTCCTAACAGTGAATCCAAAAGCAAACTTGAAAATCACGTTGAAAAGCAACGGGAATAAGGCATATGCTTATATCAGACTATTCTAAATGGGAATTTCACCAAACATACCTTTACCTATATAAATTTTGTTTAAACACATTTTGCACGGCCTAACTAGTTACTAATTTTTGTGGTTTATTTTACAATGTTGTCAGTATCTCTGCCTGCTTTCACTAATTTTATGCTTGGCTTATTCTTTCACCCTGATGATGAAGGTAATGTGTTCCTCAAAATGTCGTCTCTGAACTGCATGCTGTTACAACCCAGAAGCAATTACTCTTCATAGTCAGCAACATGAGAATCTCACATCTAAAAAAAGCTTATACTGTGCTAATTCTCTCAATTCTGCTTGCAATGAATGTGACCCACTGGCTCCTGGCATTTGAAAATCCAAATCTCACTACCATGTTCCCTTGCTTGAGTTGTTCCAAATTAATCCACATCCAAGGCCTTGCACAACATTTCTCCATATCAGGCTACTTCATTAAGATAAGCTCCTTTCAACATCCAAATTCATAACTCAAAATCATCCTTAGATTTAATTATATGTAAACTACAAAGTAATAAACTTAGAACAAATAAATATATGAGGGTAAGTCATTAAGTAAGTTACAAATGGATACAGAACTTAAACAAATAAGAGTACTGATTTCAAAAATGATTTTATTTCTCAACATAATCTCCCTGTACGTTGAGGCACTTGTCCCATCGTTTCACAAGCCCCTGAAAACTAGCAGTATAAAATTCTTTTGGCTGCTGTCAGAACCAGGTGGTGAATTCCCTTCCTACAGCTTCATCGTCGGGAAAAGATGATGTCTAAGAGGGCCAAACAAATGGAAGTCACTTGAAGAAAGACCCATCACCTGTGACAATTTGGACTAGCATATCGTGCACTTCATTGTGGTAGCGATTGAGATGCTGTAATACCAGACCCATTCTTTGCATTTTGTGTTGTGGGGTCAGCATGCGCAGCACCCATCGTGCACAGACTTTGTGAAAACTTAACCTGTCATGCATTATGAGGTAGGCCATGCCATGTGAACAACCATTAGCAGTGGCTATAGTGCCTATAGTTTGCCTTCTGTAGGGAAGTCACTGCCTGTTTCCAACAGCAGCCCAAAGAATTTTATGCTGCTGGTTTTCCGGGGCTTGTGAAACGATGAGACAAGTGCCTCAATGTACAGGGAGATTATGTTGAGAAAAAAAAGCATTTTTCAAATCAATACTCTTATTTGTTTAAGTTCTATATCTATTTGTAACTTATTTATTGACTTACCTACGTATTTAAATTACTGTACCCCATTGCCAGGTGTACCCTGAAGACAACTGACGTCATGCCCCGATCCCGGCCTTCATTATCGGTCATTTGAATGACTGTCCAATGCCTTGTGTTAAAATGAGTTCAGCGACGGCCTAATCTATAGGGACCTGCATTCTGAATGGATTTGTTTTGTCCATAACCTCTATTAAAATGGGTGGAGTTTCGAGAAAATTAAACTCCCATATTTTAGTTCGCTTAAATACGCCTACAACCGTACACACGAAATATTTTACTCACCTTTCAATAGTTTTCCTACTAGATTCTTCACTTCACTTCTTTTTTGAGGAGATATTTTCGGTACACCCTCCTCTTCATTTGTCTCTTGTACTGGAAGTTTGACTCTTCCATGTGCTTTCCCGTGATTCTTTCTGCCCATTGTAAGCCTTTTAAAATTATAGGTATCATCCTATACACACAACTTAATTATGGTTTACAAATACGTTTTCTGTCTTTTCTGTTATTACAGCACCTAAAACACCACATACACTACACCCATTCTACTTCACTCCTTATCAAACTCAACATACCTTCACCATCACTGGGCTCTCCAACCTCTCAGACTTTGACCCTTTGCCCTACTTCCTGTTCTATTTTTGCTGCACATATAGTAGGCCACGATTGATGTCGGGAACGTCGGGAATGTTTAGGCTAGTTCCAAAAATAATGCTGCATTAACATTTGCTTTCTGCTGAATGCTCGTGTATTTGCTATAGAAGAAGAAAGTTACTCCAACTCACAGCAAAGCTGGATAGAGGATGAATAAATAACAAATTCCTAAAAAAATACTTAACAATGATCTCGGACATTTCTGTTTCTAACAAATTTATTGTTTCCCATGTCACATAAAAAAAATATATAAGCCTATTGCAGCCATTTATGGCGCTGTTGATAGCCTAGGCTACTGGCAGACTTGACCTCTTTGGGGTTGTAGTGCTGTGTAGTCCAGTCGATGTTTGCTGACGTTTCAGAACATCCTGTCTTCTTCAGGGAAAAAGAGTGAACTGAGAATATTGGGTGTACAGATCTAGGGTGAGGGATGGGTGGTATAAGAACCTATACCAAACCAATGGCAGTAAGAATTGGAAAGAAATCGCAAGAGCCTTTGAAAAATTGTCAGGCTACATAACTTAAAGAGAGAATAAAAAAAAAAAGGAACTGACCAGCACAGTGATGTAGGGAGGAAAGAGAGAGCATCGAAATTGGCTCTTACAGCACTCCTTTCAATAGTGGAATGGATGTTAGGGAAGAGAAAAAAAATCATGGAAGGCAAACCGTAGGAGGCAGGAAGCACAGGAGGAAGCAGAGGTGACCATTGGTGGTATGAGATGACAAAGCAAGCAAAGGGCCCATTTCCACCAGCAGATTGTGGTAAATGGAAAGAAGCAGAACAGAGCATGGTTGACTGGTGCGTGGTTTTGAGAGGTGAGGGGACATGGCGTAAGTAAACAGTTGCCCTCAGAAGGCCTATCTAAATGGACAAGTGGACATGAGAGCGGGCAAAAACACTAACAGGTGCTTAAGGCAGAGTAGGATGTCACCCTTCCCTCCTTGGCAGCTCTATTCGATGTTAATTAGAATGTTGCTCTGAAAGTAAATGCAGGGTTGGCATGCAAATGATGTATTATCACCAGATTACAGAATGAAGCTCTGTAGAAAATATGTGGACCTAAGGAGGTAGTAACAGAAAGCTGAAGGAAACTGCACAATGTGGAGCTTCATAATTTCTACACTTTGCCGGACGTTATAAGAAATGCATACAGTTTCAGTTGGAAATCCTGAAGAGATTACTTGGACAATAGTCATAAATGGGATATTAAAATATGACATTGAGTGAGAATGTGCACTGCATTCATCTGGCTCATGATAGGCATCAATGGCATGCTCATGTGAACATGTTAATGAAGAACTGGGTCCCATAAAACTGGGGAATTTCTTCCCTACCTGATCTATTTTCCCAAGGAGGGGACTGCTTGTGAAATGGGGGAGATATTTTTAGATTTCTTAAATTTGTTTTTAAAGGAGTTCTATCAGATAAATTAATGGTCAAAAATGAGTTCACTTAACAAGCTACATCTGATGGTCACACAAGTTTTACCGTTTTTAATGAAGTACCGGTGCACAGACCACCAAAAGCACATCCAAAATTTTGTGAAAAATTTTATACACCAAGTATTTTACTGTAAAAATATATTGCAACACAGGTGAAGGTGACCTATATGTGTGTAATTATGGTCTGTTATTTAACTGATCTGATAGAATTGCTGAAACAGACAGAAACTCTATATCAATTCTTATAAACTGAAAACCCACTGAAAGAAGTCTTCTCAGTTCTTTATTGAGTACAAACTGATGGAATGGCCATACAAAGTACAGTACATACAATATGTCTCGTGAAACAGTAACAAGAAACAATGGATGACAAATCACAATGATTTCTTTATTTTTCTAGTGGGTTACCATGCTCTACATATTGTACGTTGAAGTTTTATTATCAGACGACAGTTTACTGTGGTAGCTGAAGTTGTTTCTTTTGCCGAACTTGTGCTGCAATACGGTCAAGATCTCTACGCCCTTGAACGGTCAACCTACGTCCACCATCACCAGTCTTCTCAATAAGTTTCAGTTGTTCAAGAGACTGCAGTGCCTTACGGGCAACACCACCTGCACCTCGGCAGAAATGAGATGGGCATACGCCATTTCGCTGACGTCCTGTTAATGACAACATTTGCTTCATAGTAATTCAATTTTCAACACCCATATAGCATTCATATACAGTAAAATTCTGCATACAAATACAATCACTACTTATTTTATCTCTGTTACTTTACAAGCCCTTTTTATACACACACCATTTCATCATTCTTCACTTCTGATTTTAAATATTTCAATGACTTACAGCATATGTAACACACGAGTTACAAGAGAAACATTCTGAACAAATTGAGCTCTATGACACAGTTCTTTACCTATACCTGTCAAAGCAACATGCAAGTCACACAGCAGAAACGTTTTAGTAATCACTAAACATAAAATCTACAGCTAACAGATTCAAGCTGTTCTGGATCAATGTAAATAAGTTCGTATTTAAACTATAAAGTCCTCTTTACTGGTGCCACAACACCGTGCGAGTCTTGACCTCCTCCATGGCATTTGAACTAAAAAAAAAAGGGGGGGGAGGGTGTCTCTGGAGGTTTCATAACAGTAAATGTTTCTAGGGTGAGATCATTAGCCCCACACTCAACCACCCCCCAACCTGGAGGGCCTTTACTCTTCAAACTGTTTGGCATGGGTGCCCCTGTCAGGAGCTTACACTCCCACCAGCACAGCTCTAAAGGTCACTGGGGCATACAAACCACTTCTCCATGATTAAGCAGTAGTCCTCAAGGAGGCATCATACAAGGTTTGACAAATGAGTTCCAGGACTGAGTACATTATGAGCATTTAAAGCACGCAGGAACATGTTTCAACTTGTCCGCATAAGCATTTTAAATTTTGACCAAAAAGACTCAATTTACGAAATTATGCATTTCAATAATTTCAAGACATAATAAGGATCCTTATTTGAAGAATTAATTGCAATTCAATAGCTGAAGTTTGAGAACTGTACACCTGATGATGGCCCGGTATGAGGGTAAAAACATGTTGTGTTTGTAAAAATAAATATAAACAAATGTTGACACAGTAGTGTCTTTTTGTTTTTTAAATACAGAATATTGTAGTGGAGACTGCATACCTTATATACCATATTTATCTCTCCTACTAAACAACAAATATGAATTTCAATCTCTCTCTTGATGAACATTTCATCATGTCAAAATCTTAACTATAAAAGACCTTAATTAAGCAGCCAGTTATGACCGAGACATATACAGAAACAGATCTTCACAGAAAGTGTTCATAGGAATTGTCCAATCTAAATACAAGTGTAATGGCTCTACAATTCTTCATACAAACCCCAAATATCTTGTTTCATAAAAATCTGTCCATTGGATCTCAAGTTGTTTCATGCATATATACAGACCAACCAAACTTAAAAGGCATTCAATGGGGTTGAAAATTTGCCTAAATGGATAAAGCCATAAAGTAGGCAAGCCATGCATGAATAATTGGGAGTATACAGTATATAAAATAAAGCAATCACAATAGTTTTGATAACCCCATGTCCAGAATACAATTACAGTCAACTCTCGATTATCCGGGGGCGGATTAACCAGTTTGCGGCTTAACCGGGGCAACTGAGGCTTTTTTGAAGCTTATATGTTGTTTAATATTCATTCACTTTTGTTTCACATGGTGAGTTGTAACACTATTTTCGCACTAGTGTGAACCGAGCTCTGCATTCCTTGGTCCTGTTATTCTAACACAATGTTCTTGGGTAGGGGAGAAAGAATGCAAGGATTTGTGGAAAGTTTCAAGGACAGATACATTGCTCCAGTTAGTATCTTTGTATCAATCTTCAAGTGCGTTAGCAAAATGTCAGGGTGTAGAAGGAAGCGTGTTGTGTTAAGTATTCAGCAGAAACTTGAAATTATCAATCAGTTGGGAAAAAGAGTAGTAGTTAAACAATTAGCAATGCAATACAGTATTGGAGAACAAACTGTTCGAGATTTGAAAAAACAAAAGTGAGAATGAGGAAGATGTGGACAGTGTTGCTCTTAATCATTTGGAATCCTTACTAGACTATCTTCAGAGTGAAGAGAACAGTTTATTAAGTGACAAGATAATATTTCGTAGGCTTCATACGGATATCCGTAAAGTGGAAAATGCCGCGAAAAAGCAAACGACAATATTAATTTTTTTAAGTGTTAAGTGTTGGATGTTGTTGAACACTGTGATTGAAATAACTAATTCATACTTCAGTGTAATGTAAAAAAAGTATTAACTAGGCCATGAGATGACATAAAAATGAGGTTGAATAAATTTAAATACAGGTAGGCCTATTATATTATGAAGGTACAGTATTACAGTACTACTTTTAATAAAATTTGTCTTAACCGGGTTTTCGATTAATCGTGATTTCCATCCCCAACATTATCCCGGATAATCGAGAGTTGAGTGTAACTTCTTTCTGTGCAATCACTTCATGGAGAAAAAAATTTTTTACTGTTTATTCTCACCTCCAAAGATTTTAGTAACAGCTCCAACTCCAACAGGAGAACGGAAATAAATGTGTCTCGCAAGAGCAGCACATCTAGTGTAATACCAGTCTTCATCGTATGGAGCCAACTCCTTGAATCTTGCACTTTTCACAAGATCCACCCATTCTGGCACTTTCATTTTACCAGTCCTAGAAGGAAATTTTGTAATGGGAAAATTAATGTTTTAAGTGCCTAAGTCAAATTCAAAGGATATTAATCCAAGTCTGGATGGATATTTTTAAAGGTAGTGTTTACTCTGTTCTAAGACATAGCTTATAAAAGTATTAATTTAATGAGTTGTTACTACTTCTGCATTTATTATAAATTAATAATTATGGCAACATTTATTCAAATCTGAAAATAGAAGTTATGCAGTTCCGTTATTTGCACAGTGTACTATGTACTTATTGCATTTGGGTTTATACAAACTTGCTATGGGGTTATTCGGTACACTGACAAGTCTAAATACCACTTACTATCTCCTAAGTGGCCTCCGTAGTCTAGGGGTAACGTTCCCACCTCATGACTCAATGTACGCGGGTTCAAACCTGGCGGAGGTTGTGGAATTTTTAAGGGCGGAAAAATTCAGGGAACAAGTCCTCCAGGAGGGACTTCAAGCCCTGGGTCCCATGTCGTGGACTTACGGCACGTAAAAGAACCTCATGTCTCTGAGAGACCTCTGAGCTAAATTAGGCAAATTTCCTGCTCAAGTAGTCTCCAGTGCCTCCTGTAGATGGGGAAGCATTAGGTACCGCTGCCAGAGGAGGGACGACCTCACTGACAGAAAGGGACTAATTATCAGATACCACTGCCAGTAGAAGGCCGAAACCTCGCTGGCAGAAAGGTGCTGATAGTGAGCACCAGTACCGGTAGGGTATGGAGACAATAGAAATTAAAAGGGGGACGCACAATAGATCAAACTGGTCGCAGTGCATGGGGAAACCCACCCCCTCAATACTGAATACTATCTCCTATTTCATATACAAAGAAGTATTCACACATTAACATTAATTGTTGTGTTCAAGAGTTGTCAACAAAGCAGCAAGTGCAAGAAACTAGTTGGGAAATAATTACTCCACTGTAATCATTAAATGCGCAGTCTTTAAGAGCTCTTACTTCTTCAGGAAAGCTGAAAATGCTTTCACGAATTTCTGCTGGTCCACGTCCTTAAGAGTCACTGACGGCATCTGGAAAACAAGCATTAACTATTAGAAATGTCGGACTATTGTTACAATGTCGTTAAATTTCTCTTCACTTTTATACTTCTGCGTAATTTTCCGAGTGTTTACACGAGTATACTTCTACAAGCCATGTGGCCGAATTAGAAGTGTACCATATTTCAAACAGAAAACCGTAAGCAAATTTTCCCTACATATACATGTCTTTATAATATTTAAATCACCCGTAACGTACAAAAAGTAGTACAGTGTACATACCTCTCACGTAGAAAGTATCAAATTTATTTACAAATCTTTCAAATGTTCCTTTCCTTCGTACAAAACTTACAGAAGGTGACTCCAAACCTTCCTTCCTGTGCTGAGGGAACAGAGATGGCTGACAGGAAGTTGTTTGGGCAAAGAAAATAGGCTTAATTTTAGGTTCTCACAGCGTTGGTCATGAACATGAAGGGATGTGTCTACTGTGATATGAGTGATATAACCTTGTGGCAATCGATGAGTTAACATTTTCGTAGGAATGTAAGTTCCCGTCTTCAGGTTGGACTTGTAGCCCTAGCGTGAAGCTGGTAGCAGAGTCTATTTACTTCATTGACCTAAACGGCCTTATATCCCAGAACATGGAATTCTTCGAGAAAAAATATTCTCGAAACATTTGTTTCACATTCATAACTTGTACTCTTCGTCAAGTGTAATTAGAATGATAAAGTTAAGAACGATGAGATGGGCAGAGAATATAGCACAAATGGTCAAAGCGTTATCTGTATTAGTCATGAAATGAAACATCGAAATTTAATTTCCATAAAGTCAGAAAATCTCCTTTCAAAAAATATTTTAAGATATTCAACACACGAAAGTGATTTTGAAAGAAATACTGACATATCTTTCATAGACTTTAAAAGTGAGTAAACATTCATCCCTAGAAGTGTCACTGACAGCTGTAATTTTACCTTGGATCAGTTGATCCTGTCATTTGAGTTTCATTCATTCATTTCTGTTAATCCAGGCTGGTACAACCGTTGGATATAGAGGAAGTCAATGAACATGGAGTCATAAAAAGATTTTGTCAAAATTAAACATAAGATTAACAAGGTAACAATTTAAAAAATTATAAATATAGATAATATTTTGAATTAATAAACAGATAAAACAATTCAAATTATCTAACTTTGTACATAAAGAGTTATCCACTATATAAAATGAAATTAAATTTTAATACCATATTAGCACATCTATTACTGCACTCAAGTCATGGAAAGTTCAAACATTTTATAAAAGTGTGCTAATTAATAGAGGTGCAACCACCAAACTACTTGAGCATAAAATACTACCAGTTCGTAATTAACAGTCACAGAACAAGAAAAAGAAAATAAATGACCATAAAATATAACGTTATTTATGCTGTCTAGGTGGTTAACTAGTTTTATACTTAAGAAACTCATCAACAGTATAAAAAGAATGCTCATATAAATATTTTTTAATGCTCTCTTTAAACTTTAATGTCATATGCCAATACTTTAATATTATCTGGAAGATGATTATAAATCTTGACACCTGCATAAGCAGGACGTTTATGAAACATTGTTAGATGAGTCATTTGTTGGAAAAAATTGGAATTATTCCTAGTATTGAAACTATGAATCTCAGAATTTTGTCTGATCCAAGTTTTATTTGCAATCACAAACATTAGTTTTGAAGTTGAATATTGTATATTGAGCATGACTCAGTTATCAAAATCTAATGGAAGATCGCCCTTGGTTACATGGAATGGGGCAACTACTGGGATCTTGTAAACACTTTCCCCTTATTGAGACAATGTGCAAGTCACATTTTTAAAGTGTCATTTAACATTACTCTTACTAAGAGTTACACTGGTATTGCAAATTAAAAAAAAAATTCTTTTGATTAAAATTCACAAAGTAACACAGATACTTCCATTCATCTATTTATTTATTTATTTATTCACTTCACATCCATGGATCATTATACATGACATAGGACAAGTCAAAACACTCTATAATCCAATACAATGATACAATAATAGAATAATAAGAACAATATAATTTTATACTACTATAATAATTAAATGATGAGCACTATATTTATCAGTCACAACACATCAAATTTGAGAATAGATTAACAACATGTTTCGGCTATTTGGCCTATTTAACCTATTTAACCTGATGTGAAACAATAATGTTCTTGATTCCCTTAAGTACCATTGATATGGCTTTCCTTGGTTATTTAATAATGCTGTAATAGCAGGACTATAAATTAATGAATGTGAAGCAGTTGGTGGAATAACAATTGGCTGGGGAAACCATATTACTTGGAGAAAATCTGCTTCAATGGGAAGCTGATGACTAACCACCTGAGGTATGGCATAGCTACTGCTACTGCTACTGACAGATATACATACAGCTGAGGCATTCGTACATGATCCTACTCCTCTTGATGTTGAAATTGCTATTGCAGAGTTGAAAAGGTATAAAGTGCCAGGTAGTGATCAAATTCCAGCAGAACTGATTCTAGCAGGAGGTGAAATATTATGGTCTAGGATCCATAAACTCATTAATTCTATTTTGAAGAAGGAAGAATTGCGTGATCAGTCGAAGGAGTCTATTTTTGTACCAATTTACAAGGGTGATAAAACTGACTGTAGTAATTATCGTGGGATATCGGTGCTATCAATTTCATACAAAATTTTATCCAATATCCTTCTCTCAAGGCTAAGTCCATATGTAGATAAAATTGTTGGGGATAATCAGTGTGGGTTTTGATGTAACAGATAAACTACTGATTACATTTAATGCATTCATAAGTAAAAGTAAAGTTGTCCCTGTGCTTAACAAATTAAACACTATTCCATGGGGGTGTATGGGGGAGTGGATGTATAGATCCACTTTTCTTGACCTCAGCACTAGTTGGAGGTGAGTGGTCAGTTTCATGCACTGGCTGCATTACTCCCAGGGAAAGAGTCCCTGGTACCCACTGGATAGGCAGTTAGGTGGACCCCAGAGCCGGTGTGGACGATAAGAGAAAATTCTTGACCCTACCAGGACTTGAACTCCTACCCCTTGGGTCATCCAGCTTGAAGCCAGTTGCTATACCAACTGCACTATCCTAGTTCCTGCATTCATAAATTACTGGAGAATAAATGGAAGACAGCACACCAGCCATTCAAGAAAGCTTATGATTCTGGCAGGAGGGAAGTATTGTACAATATGTGTATAGGGATAGAGTTTCGGGTACCCATGAAACTAGTTAGGCTGATTAAAATGTTTAAACGAAACATATATTAAAATTCATATAGGTAAATTGATAATTTCCCTATCCAGAATGGCCTAAGACAAGGAAATGCTTTATTACCACTGCTTTTCAACTTTGCTTCAGAAGTTGCCCTTATGAAGGTCCAGGAAAATCAGATGGGACTGAAATTAAATGGGACATATCAGCTGCCTGACTATGCTGATGATGTGAATCTATTGGGAGATGATATACAAGTATGTAGGTACCATAAACAAAAACAGAGAAACTTTAACTGACACTAATAAGGAGATTGGTCTAGAAATAACACACAGAAAACTAAGTATATGTTGCTGTCTTGTCACCAGAATACAGGGCAAAATCATGACATAAAGATAGGTAACAGATGTTTTGAAAATGTGGTACAGTTCAGATATTTGGGAAGGACTATAACAAATCAAAACCTGAATAGGGAGGAAATAAATAGGAGACTGAATTCAGGTAAGGCTTACTACCATTCAGTCCAGAATCTTTTGTCTTCTCATCTGCTGTCTAAAAAAATAAAAATTATAATATACAAAACTATAATTTTGCCTGTGGTTCTGTATAGATGTGAAACTTGGTCTCTGACTTTAAGGGAGAGACATAGACTGAGGGTGTTTGAAAACAGGGTGTTGAGGAGAATATATTGGACTGAAGAGAGATGAAGTGATACGAGGTTGGAGAAAACTGCATGAGCTTCATAAGTTGTACTCCTCGCCTAACATTCTCCTCATTCCATCAAATTCTCCATAAGCATTATCACCAGTATAGGTACAATAGGACATATGGAAGCCGACGTTCCGAGGGGACCTAATATGGATTCCACCTTACACTATATGAAATCTTAACTATTGTAAACTAGTGTAATCTACTGTAAACAATTGTAAGTATTGTAACTATATTCTCTTATTGTAATCAGTCAATGTACAGTAACTGACTTGTCCTATATCATGTAACAATGATCTATACAGACGAAATAAATAAATTAGAATGACCAAGTTAAGGATGATGAGATGGGCAGCACATGTAGCACGAATGAGGGAGAAGAGGAATGCATATAGGATTTTGGTGGAAAGGCAAGAAGAGACAATTAGGAAGACCAAGCCATATGTGGGTGAACAGCATTAAAATGAATCTTAAAAGAGAGAGGATGGGATGGTATGGACTGGATCAATCTGGTTCAGGATAGGGACCAGTGAAGGGCTCTTGTGAACACAGTAATGAACCTTCAGGTTACATAAAATGCTGGGAAGTTCTTGAGTAGCTGCAAATTTGGCAGCTTCTCAAGAAGAGCTCAGCTCCATGAACCTTAAAGAAGCAAATTTTGTAGATGTGAACTAAGACTGAGGTTTTATAATACTAGTTAGATTTATCATCCTTAGTGTGGATATCAAATATACTAATCATGGATCAATATTTTGCCAGTTTCTTGTTCATTTCTTGTATAATTAAATTATTTGCTCTCAGAATGCATAAACTAATGGATTTAGTTATGAAGAAATCAGTGGTAGCATGACATACTGAAAGCACAGAGCTACAGAATATTGGAAACTGCAGCTAACAGCAGTGGTTACATTTTGACTGCAACAGTGACAGAATGTACTACAGAAAATTAAAATTGCCTATGGTTTATTAAAAGTGCTGCACAAGTTGCCAGATATTCAAGATCATAAAAGGGTTTAGTTATTATGCCACATAAGCTCTACTTTGGTGTAAATACAAAATAATTATACATACTTAATATGAGAACTCCGGTCCAGAAAACCGAAATTAACAGCCGTTGGGATCCGTTGCGGTGTCCACGTGACGCCCTGTATCCGCTTAAGTTTGCACTAACTTCGCCGACAAGCAGCTGTCGCTCGGTTGGTATAGTTCACTTGTGGACCAAAACCACAGTTTAGTTTAATATGAGAACTTTCTCAGGAAGATTAATGGAAATCAAATGATATGCAGTTTCCAAAACTCATGATAATTTTGTGCTTCTGAACTGTTACTCTTCGTAGCAAATTATCTTAACAAGGGTGAGTGAAATGGTTTGTGTAATCACAAATAAATTGCCACAATAAAGAGGATATTGGTATCAATGTCAGTGCACTTCATATTTAAGCATTAGGCCTGCAGCATAATACAGATACAATTTATTTTGTAATTTAAAATCAATGCACAATATAGACTTAAAAATATCTAAAGGTAATGTAGTGCAAAACCTCACAGTGAATTCTGTTTATATGACATATTCATTGGTGGTACAAGAACAGAATATCTAAATACTATTGATAATGCTGCCAGTACTAGTCTCCTCAGTTATAATTAATTCTGAAATGTCAATTACCACACTGTTCTCCAGACTTAAGTTTCAGTTTATGGTAATGTGTCCCTCAAAAAAATCCAGGCAGATAAATTCCTAGCCAAAATAGTAACTTCCTGGTATCAAACAATATACCATATTGTAAGTTTTGAGGTTTTCACAGCAATGACTATGAAGAAAGTCGTCTTCTGGGTTTTGGCGCCATGTATTCTTCGTTTTGGCTGACGTTTCGGAGAGTACAACTACTGCACCCTGCATTCACAAGCCATTCACCTGCTCTGAAGATGGAGGCGATACGTTCCTCTGAAACGTCAGCCAAAACGAAGAATACATGGCGCCAAAACCCAGGAGATGACTTTCTTAATATACCATATTACTTCTAACATAAGATGCTCTCAAATTTAATACATATCCAATGTTTTGAATGTGAGGGTTAGAAAAAAAATTAGGTGCACATTACTTGAATTTAAGATGCACCTCTTTTTTCAATGGGGAAAAATGTGTAAAATGTGTGTCATATTTGAAGTAATATGGTATATACAGCAGGCCAATGTCTTGGTCTGCTTAAAAAATGAAGTACAAGTAAAATGAGTGACATTATATTTAAATGGTACAGTAAGTATACATTCTACTAATGCTGATATCCACCACAGTTCAACGCAAGAAACATTGGAATTTATATACACTCACATACAGTGACATTTCACATAATTAAGCTTTACCATAGCAGATGTTTCAGATAAATGTTCATTACATTTTACATTGCACGCATTCTAGTTTCCATTTTCAAACAATGTGTACTCTGAAAAATATTTACACAGGAAAACATCCTTGAGTACAGGTGATACACATTATTAATTTTCATTATTTCAAATTACAAATGACAAAATAAACCTTTCAATTCCAATGTTACAGTTCTGTTTCGGTGGTTATAACACACTAAAGTAAACAAGAACTTACTACTGGGTGTTTAATTATACACATACAGCTATATACATTCTAGGTCCTCCAAACAATAAATCCATTTTCCTTTATAAGCACAGGCAACTGAAATTCTACATAGTAGTTTCTAATTAAAAACTGGGGTTTTCTGACAAAATAAAAGAGGGATTCTTTCTCTTGATTGAAGAATTACAAATAAACACTGTTAGAATGTGAACCATTAAAACACCACAGATAATAAAGTTACAGATAGTCCCAAATAACAAGATAGGGTTTCATACTCTCCTTGACATAGGTAATTAAAACATATCATGGAGCAAATCTGAAATTTTAATGATTCACAAATGGTTAATCATTAGATTAGCCACTTCTGACCAATGAAAAATTTACCCAGTGATAGATCAAGTGGTATACATGGGCAGTGGATTGATATTTCAAGTGTGAGTGATGGTTAGAACCTACTTGCCTGCATGTGCTGTAAATACTGAATACTTCTACTGCTGGCATTAATTTCACTTCGCTTCTATAAGTTACTGATCACATTTGATAATACCGATCTCTGATGGCAACTGGTGGCAAATCTATGAAACCCAAAAAATGTTACTGGCGAAGTCCTGAATGTGTTGTAGATTCAGTTATCACACCATATGTATGCTCGCTGTATCATGTTGGTGCTTCTTTTAGTCCTCGACTGCAGAATCATTAAATTTCAATGCAGAATCAATAGTTCATATCATAATTGAATGTAACATGTTAAAAACTATGGTTATTACATTGTTACTACATACTGCACATATTTATCACCTATTGCTGTATACAGATAATGACTGGGGTCAAGATAATTATATGTCCCTTGAATTTTCGGCTAACAAGGTTTTACTGTAGTAGTGCAGGAGCTGATATACACTGTTACTGTAATTTCATATAAATCCTATATTTCAAGCAACAGACTGAGGAACAACTGCGGACAAGATTCTATCACCCATTTAACACAAATCCATATTTACAAAGAGATATTGTAAAGGTGGAATCGAAAACCACTTCACGGACTGAAAATTATACTTCTACAAAGCACTTATGTTACTTTTTATAGCAATTACATACATAGGTCAGTAAATGTAACCATATATAATGAAACTGTCTAAGAAATTTCAGTCTGTTAAAATGGGACTTTTTTAACATAAACACGTTCTTGTAAAGTTAATTTATTAGATATACATATGTTTGTTTGTTTTAGCTATATGTCGTGAGTTCCACATTGTATTCAGCAGAACTCTGACGACATTCCAGAAATGTCTCCGATGGTGGATATTCACTTAAAGGAATGTCTAAGTGAATGTAGTTTCTACTGCAACTATGAATGAGGAAACCAATTCTACACCTATGTGAGCTAATAATTTTGTGTGTCTTCCAGTTGTAAAGATCTTGTCAGTTCCAGTTCTTCAATGATTTATTGAACTCTGCCCAACTTATTTCTAGGACCAAATAATTACAGAATTTTCAGAACTGAAATGTGCAGTAGGTATTTTATATTCTTCATTATATATGCCTATATGAAAATGGACTTTCATTATACATTTCAACAGAAATAAAATACTGGAATATTACAGATTCTAAATGGTTCTGATGATAGCATAACACCTGAGATTACTGGTTAAGGAACATACCATGACAACCAAACTTTGCTTCTAGTAGCCTGAGATATTCAGTAAGAGAAGCAGTAACACTCCTTTCAATAACCCAAAATCTTAATTTATCTTTTCTGTGTAGTGTGTAATACCACCTGTTCAGTGTTATTTATATCTCTGGATTTTAGTTTTTGGGTGTGGTTTTGTCACATTTGTTCGGGATTAAAACAATCCTGAAGATGCATATAAAGAATATTAGAATACTGCTCTAGTCATCCCCAGAAATAGTAGTATAAATTCCTGTTATAGCGTCTTTTTCTCAGAAAATACAACCCATAATACTTAAATGATGAAAAGTGAGTAACGATTTTATAAATTTTAGCTGTCAGAACATCAGTTATTATTTGAAGGCTGATTAAGCAACTATTCATTAGTATATGTGAATGGGTACTCAGCTGACAATGGTTTTATTTGAATAAGCTTAGCAACCTAAAACTGTGATGTTAAAAATACAAATACATAAATTTCAGACTTGATATTATGTAACTAAGCAGTCTACAAAAAAAAATGTCCGTCCATTTTGATAACATTTATTTGAAAACTGTCTAATGGCCATTTCTCTCTCTTATGCCACAGATAAATGTGATGCATAGTATACTTATCTCTTTGCTACTTGAATCCTGGATTCAAAATTATATTCTTGTGCTTTTCATATTCACATTAATGGGTATAAATTACAAAATATGTGCCTACCACCTCCATACATAATTTAAATTATGTATGACAGAACGTTTGAAGATCATCATCAATACTTTTCTGCTGTGAAACTACTGCTGCATCAAAACACTGCTCATCTCTAGAAGGCCAAGCTAAGATGATTCTTATACACCACCGATAACATCAGCCTGTCAAATATGGCCCATTACAGTGCTCTTCCCCCTCCTGTCCCTGTGCTTGCTTAATTAAGGATCAGGCCACGATGATATATAGGAAAGTGAAGGTATAGTGCTACTGTTCTTGACCTCAGCACTAGATGGAGGTGCATCAATATGTACATATGTATGTAGGTGTTGTCAAGCCATAACTTTTATACAAAGTGCATACAGAATTCCACATCAAAGTAATTGTGAAATATTACAAATTCCTTTGAGAAATTTTAACAGATTTTTCTCATTAAAGCTCATTATTATTATACCATACTTCATTACTTATTCAACTATGTTAACACATCTGTAAGTAACTTATCAAAAACAGTATACTCCCAGTTATATGAGCTAAGAAGGGGGAAAGATGCACAAATAAGAAGAAAGAACACAGATAACCCAAGTTTTGGGTATGATCAGGAGACTACAGCAACTGCTTTTAATATATAAATTAGAAAATGTACAGATAGAATCTGATTTGCATATTATGTCAGAAAGCTCACAACATACAGAGAATGTGTTGAATGTAAAATATGTGTTTCATGTTTCCCTAAAACACTTGTGTGAAACATTTTTCATGCCAATAAGTATTTAGCGAGTTGCACTTGATATAAGCACAGAAATGAATATAGGTCTTCATGTAAAGTGGTTGTTAAAATTGTCCAATCTAAATGAAAATTTAAATGAATAAACAGTTTTTTAAAAAATTCTTGAATATCAAATTTCATGATAATCCATCCATTTCACTGAATTGAGCAAACTTAATAGGCTCTCTGTAGGGTTGCAAATGTACCTAAAAGGCATATGGGTAAGTCACAAACTGGATATTCAAAGGACTATTAACAGTATACTGTATACATCAAATACTGCCCTACTGTCTTGACACAGAATAAAGTACTAACACTTATGGTACTCTTTAGAAAAGGCAGATTTTGCTCATGTATCATGATTCAGGAAGATTTTAAGATCTAGAAGTATAAGGATATGAAGTGGACAATAAAATATGAAATATCTTATACACAACAGTCCACATGACCATCTAACACCTTGAAATATTTATTGTGTATTACATATGTTTGGCATATTCAGATTCAAGTTCATTTTTATAAAATAATAGCACTGTTAAGAACAGGCTGAAGATTTTCACTGAGCTTCTTCTAAATGGAAACTAGAACTGGAACCCAAATCTATTTCATAAGTAACTGGAAATAAACTTACATTTGTAGAATTCAGTTCAGATCTAAACATCCACTTATGAGAGTGAGTCACAAAATTTGTGAACTCACAATGTCTAAGATTCTGTTAACTGTTGCCACAATCCACACAAACTTAAACAAGTTATCATGACAGCAAAAGACTGTGTAACAGCTGATCAAATTAAGTATAGTCACAGTAATAAAAATGACACATTAACATAAACAATTTAAACTTTTTTCGAGACACTTTTCACAAACAAGAACCATCTGATATGACAAGAGCCCATTCAACAGTTTTTTTTAACATAAGCCTCAAACCACCCTGCGTAACTTCCATGTGTATCACTTGTTTCCTTGCCCATAGCTCCTGTCATCTTCAGTTCCACTATATTTCAACAGACGTTTCTTTTATAGTCCACATAGGTCAAGTTGCAAATCATGTCCATTTTAAAAGATTCATCACAGCACACCTAATTCTAAATCCAATTTGAGATACATACTCCTCCAGTTTAAAAGCTGTGCTGTCCTTTCTAAAATTAACTCATGTTCTAATGAAATGTATATGATACATTCTATGCCAAACTCTGGTACTAATTAACTAATATTGATTGTTCTAACACTACAATTCTTGATGTTCCTGATTTGTGTTAAAAAGTTCTGCAACTGCAGCAAGCCATATATAAAAACTACTACTACTACTACTACTGCTGCTGCTGCTATTACTACTACTACTACCACTACTATTACTACTGCTGCTGCTATTGTAGAAAGGGGTCTGCAGGCAAATTTGTACTTACAGTTACAGACACCACGGTATAATAATAATAATATATATATCCTACACACCTCTTAAAGAACAACACTGCTACAAACTGTAAACTGCCTAGTTCAACTTGACTTTCCATTTAACAATGTAGAAACTCTAATTTTCCCACATTCAGCATATATTTACAACTGAATGTTTCATGCATCTTATACATGATGAACTGTAATAATTTTATCAGTAAAGGAAAATACTGTTATTGAATTTAAGCCATTAATAACAGTAAGGCCATCCAAAGTCAGGCTGGCTTTCTCACAGAGCAGGTTCGGAAATGGTCTGACGCCATGTTGCATGGAATGGAATTTTCAGAATCTTTACTCTAGTCTTTGGGAGAGATGAAGTGAGGAGTTTTTGCAATTTTGGGAGAGGGAGAATTTCCACCTGAGGGGCTGCAGCAGAGGCTTTTGCATCATCAGATTCATCTCTGTCTTCAGAGTCTTCTGCAGTTTTGGTATCGCCATTCCTGTTGCTTTCTATCTCATTCTCTTGATCATTTAACTTATCCGTCTGACAGTCATCCTTGATCTGGATTGGTTTCAGGATTGGAATACTGTCACTGCCTGAGGATTTCTTTCCAGCTTTGCTGGGAGGAGTTTTGTTATCCTTTTGACCCTCACACTGATCAACGAAGAGCTCTGTAACCCGTAAGAGCTCGTGAGTCACTCCCCAAACGAAGTGTGTCAGTGAGTTGCACAGATGATTCACACCGTTCAGAACCATGTGATTTGTAGTAGCTGACTGCAAGTTGAAACAGACATTTATCATTATGTATTCAAACTAAACACATGCTTTCAAAACAGAGTAAGCACAGGAGACTCAGTAAGCACAGGAGACTCTATGTAGATTTGAAAGATATATATATATATATACACAGCTCTCGCCATTCCTTGCAAATGAGTTAATTGCTGGTAACACAATTGTAACTGTGCTTTGCAATTGCTGTTAAATACTTTCCTTGCTCAAATGTACTACTTTCTCTTTAAGTCTTTCTGCCAGGGGCTATCTTCAAGGTAGAATGACTGATTTTGTATGTTAATTTCATGTTTTACAAGGCATATATGAGATTCTCTTCTGCCTGAGATGGGAACACTATGACAAGAATGAGAATTTCCCAGATAAATATCAGTGTAACTTCAATATAATGAGGGATTTATAAAATTCATTAAAAAGCTCATTATAAAAGGTACTCATAATATAAAAAAATGGTTTAAATACATAATTTTCAACCCCAACATCCAATTACATATATTGCTATACGACACTATGATAAAAATGCAGGCCTAAAAGTATTTGGGGGGGGGGCATTTACAGTGACAATTTTTGAAAATGTCCGCATTAGCCTTGCCATGTCTTGACTTGTCAGCCCATCTATCTGTATATAACAAATTATGAAACACTACACAGACTTCCATGAAATCTGATATTGTGGAGTTTCAGTAAAACGTGGAAATACCATTTTCCACTGAGTTGTATGGTAAGAAACAAAATGAATTAAAATGTATGACATCAGAGTGGCCTCCAGTGTTATAACATCCATATTTATTTTTGTAACAACTGGACAACTGGCTCAAGAACAGGAAAGGGGAATACACATAGACAAGACAGAATGGTGATTCCACGGTCTGCTCCCTTTTCTTACAAAAGGAAAATAAGCTAATGAAACACCTAGATTATACAAACTGGTAACATTAAATATAAATTTTGTTGAAAATTCACAACCATTCTTGACACATTTTTAATATTTCAAACACAAATTAAGTGCAAGGAAAGGTAATATATGGAGTTACTGTGAGATGCTAGGTATGAAATAGCAAAATTGCATCTGTAATAAATGAACACCATACCTGACAGCTTTCTAGAAGCTGTTGTACAAACCTGTGTCACATATGTTGGAATGATGAGCAATCTGCGGATATTGGTGCACTGAGCCAAAGCCTTATCAAAGCCAGGTTTCACATCAAAGTTGACAAGTTCAAGGTGTGTCAGTTTGGGAAGGACTGCAATTCCAGCCAAAATACTGAAGGTTGGACAGTCTTTCCCCTGTCCTTTCTCCAGACGCAGACGTTCCAGTTTCTTCAGTCGTGAAAGTGATTCAGGTCCAAATTCAGGAGGAAAGTCACAGCATTCACCAAGTTCAAGTGACTCCAAATTCTTCAAGGAGCCAAGAACACTGGGTTCCATCTTCCCTAGTTCCTTGAATGTTGTTAGTGACTAGAAAGTATCCCAGTTCAAATATTACTAAGATAATCCATTTAAATAAGATGATGAAATAATTCAAGTTTCAACCACATCACCCTACACACATGTAATGTAATGTACACTGAAAATTCAACTGAAAATTGTTCTTGTTTACAGATTACATACCATTTAATTATAACATTAACTTTTAAATGACAATAAAAAATTGAAACCACAATACATGTCATATACAGTAAATTTGTAGAAAGAAACCATGGCCTACTCTAACATACAACTGAAAGATCCAAGAGGAAAGAATGAACTCAATCAGATAGCCGGTCATGCAGCTGAAATTCAAAATGGGACCTTCAAACAATGAATAAGACATGGTAATCACTGCACTATGACATTCAGATGTAAAGTGAATCTCACAAAGCAGAATACTCACCAAGTGTTTGAGACTAGACAGTTGCTTAAGGGCTGCCAAAGTGGTGCTGAGACGAATACCTGACAGGCTTTTGAGCCGCAGTTCTTGTAGATTCCTGTGATTTCCTACACACTGAAGGTTAATATTCGAACATCTGAGAACATAAACGTTCCTCATAATATCACTACACCTATAAACCAATTTGAATTCATTATAAAAATTAAAGAGTTTAACAAACACACAAAAAGTTATGATAAACGAAGGAGTAAAAATTATTAGAGAAGAAGAAAGATTTTTCTCAAAAGAATGAGTTGGTTGGTTGTTCGGTTATTTTTGGCACAGTATTGAGTAGTGAGGTTCTGAAGGCTTCTAATGAAATTGCCTCTAATTGATAAGGTAGCAGAAATGATTGTGTGAAATATAATTTACAATTTTATAAGTGACTAAAAAACTGAAGCTTATTTTAGCTTAGCTGCTGGAATCTATCTGTACTGGCAATGTAGCATATCTTTTGTTTGCAGTGATTATATGGAGATTGCAAAAAATTCCAGCCTGTTTTGGAAAAGACAAGATCAGTTGTCTGTGAACTGTCATTGATAAACATTTTGTTCTGATAGTGTTCAGTTGCAGCAGCTACTGAATTGTTTTTAAATAAATAAATAAAAAACACAAAGTTATCTACTGATTTGTCTGGAGAAGAAGCAGATGTGAATGAAGAAAGTGCGACTGACTGCACATGTAAGTTGTCATCTCTTACTGAAGGATATGATCCAAGGGCACTGTTAATACAGATGAAACTGGCTTGGTTTTCCATGCATTTCCTAATTGAAATTATGTGCCTCAAAGGCAAGAACTGAGGGGGGGGGAAGAGAGAGAGAGAAAAGAAATCTGAAGAGGTTCCAAAATACATGCTAATAAAGAGTACCAACTTCACAATGAAAATTTCAATCACATTTTTATGAATTCCATAAAATTTTAAGGAAAAAATGTTTAATGAATTTTAACTGAAAGTAAATTACAGCATACGATAATTTAATTAATATTAGCTAGACTGTCATTACAACATTTCAAATCATGAAATATTGAAGTTATATGTGATGTGAATGAGTGACAATCAATATAGTATAGCAGTTTTGGCAAATTAAAGACACCTGATGATGGCCGGCTGGGGCCAAAACATGTTATGAAAGAGAAAGAATAAAAACAGGTTGCACTGTTGACAGAACTGTATTATTGTATGTAAAAATTACTACTTAAATACTAACATAAAATTTAAAATTAAACCCAACCTGAAACTAAAACCCCCCTTCCCCAAGAGAACATGTCTTCTATATACAATATTCATACGGCTCCGCATAAAAATTGTAAATATTCTATATAAAGGACTATATGGTATTTCACTGTCATTGTAACTGCATTTGATGTTTTACGTCAGTACAGAAATGACAAAATTTTCTTACTTGATTGATAATGCATTGATTATTTTCAATTGCGGGCAAGACTCTGCCACCTTCTCAACCACTCGAGCAGGACATCGACACAAGTCTAAACGTGACAGGCTTGTAGCATGAATGATAGCGCTACAAAACTTATCCCACATGGAACCGGTGTCTTCATTTGGTACGAGCATCTTGCGCAGGTCAAGGTGCTGTGTCTCATGCCTCTGCAGACTCTTCACAAGACCTTCCCAATCACCAACATGTGAGTTCTTCATCCTCACAGTTCGCCACTAAGAGAGATAACACTGCCATCAGAAATGCTTGCCAAAACCACACAATACTGTAAGCTACTTATATGTAACTCCTAAAACAAGGAAAGGAAAAATACACAAATCTATAACCTTAAATTTTTAAGATACTGGTACCACAAATAGGTCATGAGTGCTAAAAGTGTCAACCTTATAAGAAACAAGTAGACTGAGATATAGGCACAGATAGCCATGCTGTTAAAAGCACTCTAAACCCTAACTTCCAGAGTGAGAGCCATCCAGTGCAGTAAAGGACAATCTCAATTGTTTTGATACTATTCCATGCTACTATCCACAGCACCTATTCTAGTAGCAGCTACAGTTCAAACCCTGGATAATATTCATATTTAAGTCCAGTCATAATAGATATTTATGGCATTATAAAATTACTACTACACGTGAAAACATTTAAGAATTTAAATTTCCTCTTCTATGAAACCAGCAAACAATTTAAAATACATTAGTATAAAAAGTGTTCCGTATACTTCTGGATACTGACCAGTGAAGGATGTGAAGCCATATCATGCCACATGCGACACACCCTGGCTGCACGCAGCAATTCCTGTACCTTCAGGTACTGGAATACATGGAGCAGAGATGAATAGCCAGCACATACATTCATCATGAAATACTGCATGAAGTGTCTCTCTGTTTCCAAGCCATGTCCCTGAGGAGGGATGCTGCTCTTTGACCGCTTTGCAGGAGGGCCATCAGATTCATGACCAGCCAACTTGTGCTTCCCTGTGCTGATATCCTCAGCATCTCTAGAACAAGGAAAACATGGCACTTTCCATCATGGATAACAAAAATTAGTTACATGACAGAACCATGATTTTTGTTTCTAATGTCTTTTGATTTTCTGAGGTCTGAACACAAGGCAAAGGTGAAGAAATTCACTGCTGAGTTTGAAGTGTCAGATCCCATTCACTCACAAGAACAGCACAGTAATGAAGATGAGGCAGGGAGCACTGTGAGGATCTGGTATTCGACACATCTCATTAAGTCAAAAAGTTGTGCAGGCATGTACCAATACAGCCTGCTACAAACCAAAGAACTGTAGTGAGCGATTCCAGCGATTCCAGTGCCTCACTACTAGACTAACAAAACCTTCATTAGCATAGGATGAGGCAGAGAGCACTGTGGGGACCTGGAATTTCACACATCTCATTAAGTCAAAACGTTGTGCAGGCTTATACCAATACAGTCTGTTACAAACCAGAGAACTGTGGTGAGGGATTCCTGTGTCTCACTACTTGATTAACAAATTTAAGAACATTTTGTAGACAAATTTTTACTTTTTTCAAGCAGAAAATAATTTTATACTTAAATACAGTCAGCTTATAAGACTCCTCCCTTAAGTTTCTCCTGTAAATCTAAAGAAACTTAAAGCATACATGCATTTTGCTCGTATCTTATGTTCCTTGCATACACCATGCATGCACAAGCATACACATGGACACACATGTACATTCTCATATACAAAGCATAAAATTGCTTTCATATGTTTATCTTATTTTGGCTGTCGAGTGAGATTATGGTTACAAAGAGCCCTGGAACTGCAATTTTATTTTTCAAGAATATTTCTCATTATTTTCTACTAAACATAATATTTGAGTTCTAAATACATGTAAGAAATACAATGATTTCTGATCATAACTTTGCATTTCCCTCTTAATATATTTCTCTTGATTATTAATAACAATAAATATAATCTGAAGTATGGGAATGAACTTCAAATAATAAAGAGCTCAATGTGCTAAATAATTATACTCTGTATTTCAGACATTAACATGTCCATGAGCCTACAGTCTGGAACTATTCATTTGCTTCTGTACAATCTAAATCCTGCATTTGTTTCTGAACTTATACACTTCACATAATTAACGCCATACAGTTTTTCTCAGAAAACTTCTGGTTCTCAAGCCTGTTACACCCATATAATTTTGCTTAAAAGATTTCAAAATGTAAATACTTGTGCTTGTTTCAAACTATTAACAATATTTTTAATTACAGCTCATTTACTGCCTGTGACATAGGGGTATATGAACACAGCAGGTTAAGCCTCCATTGTTTGATTTGGATGATGGTCACATGCCAGTTTTCTATAGAATACATTTCATGTATTTGATACGAAGAGATGGGGGTGGAGGCCAAACTTGGTGATGGTGAAGCTTATGACTGTTCAAGTGACCAAGCTGCCGCTGTAGCATAAGACAAGCATGATCTGCTTTGCAAAGCCTGGACTGACAGAGGACTTGTATATAGTGCAAAAAGAAGAATTTTCATTAACATGCTATATGTGTGATATGTACAATTGATAAAAGGCCAAGCATATTAACATATTCCTAAGAGACAAACTCATCTTTTAGCTAGAGAGGATGTTACATAAGGACTATGACCATAAGGGTCCAGTTGGAAAAAATTTCCGGTTGTGAGCCTTTAGGGGTTTGGTGCCAAAGCGATAAATTGCCAGTCATAAAGGAAATCTGACTCTGACTTTGAAAAATGGTACAACCATGTAAAAATCTGCTTCTTATTTTGGCCATAATACATTTATTATTAGCATTATTAAATCTGTTATGAAAACATGTGGCAATTCTTTTGGCCTGCAGTCCTAGTTTTTGCAGTAAGATAGTTAACTGCAATTTCTTTCAGATATTAAGAACAAGCTTTCAAAACCAATCACCCAACAGTGGTCATTCTGTGTCTGGGTAAAGTAATATCCATTCCTTCTGATAATTTGTAAAAAATTAAGCACAATAGTAGTAATGACAGACAAATTTAACAAATGAATTTTGTAAGAAAAATACATTCAGTTTCACTCATCTAATTTTGATGAACAGCCAATATATTCTCTACTGCCATAATAACTGATCTTCTCTATTTCAATTAACACACAAAGAGTGACAGAAGTAGTAATCCTTCCCCAGATAACACAGCTATTTAATTTCTATTTTCTTCCTGATTCTGGTATGTTTCCATGACAAACGGCAGAATAGTGTACACATTACATAAGCATTTTCTCATTTTACTTCAGATGGCATACTCTTTGACTTGCTTATGTGTTAGGATACACATTGTTCACTGGTGTCTTTGGTTACTTAGTGAAACAAGTTTAAGTATTTATGTTAATTCTTTACATGAAGACCATTTTGTAATATCCCTTATAGGTCTATTAGGACTAATAAGACTTGAGGGGATGACGATGTAATCTTCAAATTTTCCAATTATGAAATAAACATAATGAAGATAGTCATACCAATCAGCCCACTTCCTGTTGCCAAGGCAGTACACAAGAGATGAAGTTTGTAAGAATTTAGAAATTTGGAGTAGTACAATGAACAGTATGACGTGTTGTAACCGATTTATACTTACTGAAACTGAAAAGAAAGAGCATTACTCCTTAGTGCCTAGCAGATGAATCAAAGGGTAAAGGATAACTTCAAATAATCTCCAATTCCAAGCATTGGTCTATGTACTCTCATTAATCATGTTTAACATCAAACTAGAAAATAATATTTAGACATCATGCTCATGCTTATTTTCCCATTACAATATCTCATGCATATATAAATGAGCATATACAGTGAGGATTTTTAGTGTGTGGACTGGGTCCATGGTTCTGCGCTTCATAGCAGCTGGTGTGCCACTTGTTGCACGGTGCACACAAATTTTGTCGATGCATCAGCATGCCTGAGGGCCGATAACATTCGGAATGAAGGGAAGTAATTAACTTTTGGATCACTTGACAATATTATGTTACACAGCGAGCAGTGTGGGAGTTTGTTTATGATTTTTCAGCAGTAGGCAGCAGTTATCAGCTCCATCAGCCATTTGTTCTCAGCCACAGTTAACGCACAGTGAGGTATGTCATGGTGTGGTATACTTTAGAGCATATATATTTCTGTGTCACTCATGTGAAATATGGATCTGCTACAAAGTGTCAACGAAAATTTCACGACGAAAGAGTTTCCAGCAGACGAACAATTTAGAATTTGGTGAATAAACTAGAACAATGGGACTCTTAACAGACAAGAAACAAAAACATAAGCAACAAGTGTTTATTGATGAGAAGTTAGATGACATGGGCCAGACTTGAATATACATCTAGAAAATCACTGAAACGTCCAGCTCAAGAGACTGGAATGTCAAAGTCAAGTGTAAGAACAGCAAAAACAACTGCTGAAGCCATCCAGTGAAAGTTGATGCCTGGTGTGCTCCAAGTGTAAAGTGCATTGTTGAACCTGTGTTTTTTAACAAAACAATTGCAAAAAAATATTTATGTATACAGAGGACAGCATTTTCAACTCCTCCCATTTGATCTATGAATTGTAACTACTTCATTCTGAACGTTATCGGCCATCAGGCATGCTGATTCGTTCGCAAAATTTGTATGTGCCTCGCAGCAAGCTGCATGCTGGCCGCCGTGAATCGCAGAGCCAGAGATCCAGCCCACACAACATACTTCTTCCCTGTATTTTGTGGGTTATTTTATGATGCTGTCAGTATTTAACTACAATGCTGAATGATAGGATGATTGATGATTGTAAGTCTGAAAGGATGTGGAAATAACTAGTTGTTGCCCAATTAATAAACAATACTGGTATCTGCCTGCAGGGTCTTGTGGGAACCATGAAAAATTTCAAGTCAGGATAGGCAATGTCCTGGCTGAGACTGTAGACATGCATCTCCCAAGTGTCTACAGTGTTACCACTACACCAACTTGCTCGTTAAAATAATTAGTTAGGAATCTGCTCACCTGAACTCTTACAGTTTTATCTTAAGGAATTTAGTCTGCTACCAAACTTGGTCAGATTGAATTCACATTACAAATGTCTATGGCAAACTTAACTGACATCCAGTGCATTCACTGATCAAGTCCCAATGTCTTGGAGGAAATTAATATGATATAATGCTTATCATACTGAATTTAAAATTATGGCAGTTGAGATTTTACAAATACATAATGTTAATCTTAAGAGCAAAAAAGAGATACAGCTTCAGACGAAAGGGAACAATATTAATGACAAACTACTGAAAACTCAAAAATATCTACCACACGTTTGCAGGTTGATATGAATTGTACATTCCAATAAAAATTTTTTCATAATATAACTATCATCAAATTTATGCTAACAGATATTACTATTGGTCTACCATTAACAATTCAATTAGTTTCTCTAATGCACAGGGTTCAACCATGATGTGCTGTTTGTAATATCTTCTGAACACTTGCTGTGTCTGCTTTGTGGTCTTCAAGTATGGAACATACAAGCATCCAGGACTCACTCATTGTGACTTTTGTTTGGACCTCTCAAGGATGTTCATTGACACAAAACTTTGAATCTGATGGTAACAAAGATAGTGGCTTGCTGCTGACTGCATCAAAAAGATGGCTTATGGCATTGTACGTAGCTGATTCCAAAAGTAAGGTCTCCAAAGCGCTGGGTAATTTTTCGTGCAGCTGTTGGCAACCCTGTTGCATTCGTTGCTTCCCCCACTCCCCCCAATACCACCAAGCATGCGCGCACGTAGCTAGGACGCTCAGTCTTGGCACGGTTGCCGTTAGAAATGGAGCTCCCGATTACTAAAACCGCGAAGTGTGAGATTCGCGCAGTTATTC
>NW_019718288.1:421674-430017 GCF_002891405.2 Cryptotermes secundus
AACTCAGGCAGGCGATTCAGAACCGGAGAAGAGGGATGTTGAGCAAGGGCGTAAGCATTCTCCACGATAACGCTCGCCCCCATGCTGCCCGACAAACGGTCACTCAACTGCAACAGTTTGGATGGAACATCATCACCCATCCACCCTATAGTCCGGACTTGGCGCCCAGTGACTACCATCTCTTTCCAAAGTTGAAAGAACATTTGTCTGGAAAGCGCTTCAACAACGACGATGAGGTGAAAGCTGAGGTTCGAAGTTTCCTGAACAGCATGGAGGTGAACTGGTATGACATGGGCATACAAAAACTGCCACTGCGCCTACAAAAATGCATCGACTGAAATGGCGATTATGTAGTGTTACGGCTCAAATTTGAGATTGGAAAGTGGAAGGCATTACCCAAAATGTTCGCGACTTGCGAAAAGCGTTTCGCAGTTATTACAGTAATTTGTAAACACCTGGGCAGGCAAATAGGTTAAGAATGTTGATGCTCAGCAAGTATGTGGACTCGCAGAGCAAGAAGCTTGCCTCACTTGGTCACTAGAGTAATCGTAATAGACCGCATACGCAGCAATAAGACGCGAGGGGTCCGCCCACAACCACCCATGAGAACCAATTAGAATGTTACTATGAGGATTGAGGACGCCTAGTAGGAGTACCTACCCTCTGTCGTCAACGCTGAATCAGCGAATTAAAACTATAAATTACGGAATTTCGGGGGACTTGGAATCATGTTCTAACACATAATATTCAGTTGTCAGCCGGAGGCTCTCGGCGACATGTATACCACAAGAGGGTGGATGACGGCAGTAATCTACATGTGTATTGCAAGTAAGTCTCTTTGCTCATATACGCCATGCTGTTAGATGTTATTAGTGATAAAAGTGTTATTGTGAGATCTCTAGGCAGTCTCCAGTGTACCAAGTGAGAGCCAGGGTAGAAATGAACGGAGAGTGGCAGACGATGGTAGGAGTACAGTTTCAAGGCACCTCCCCTCCACCACAAGGAAGGTAGAATGGGCTTAGCGCGCAGTGTCATGTAAGCAGATCAAAGCAGGCCCTTTTTCTTAATGTAATTAGTAATGTAAATAGACAGTGTACATAGTTGAAAATGTACGCAGGTAGTTCTGATTCACCCGTTCGTAACCATCCTGTCCTCGACCGATCCCGAGCGACCCTAATCAAGACAGCCGACGGCAGCCGAGTGCAGCGAAGATGTTAGAAAAAGAGTAACAACCGACTAAAGTAATTATATTTTCTCACCCCCCTCCCCCTGAGGTGTAACATGTAGAGAGATGAGTACATGTTCAAGATTCAGCTGATGTATCCAAAATTGAAAATGAATGTTTATTTTATATTTTCAAACATAGGAGACCTTACTTTTGGAATTACCCTCATATCTGTGTAACTTTATGAAGCATAATCCTTCCTGTGAAATTGAAAGTCACACAGCAGGGGAAAACACCTCATCTTTTACGGAACTCAAAGGCTGATTACTGTGTTCAAAAGAACCATTCAGCAGACCTTATCAGGAGCTAGAAGAATCCAGTATACACTCTTATCACCTCATTCCTTGAGTTCTATCTTAATGGCATCCTCCCAACTATCCACACATCTCCCAAGTGGTCCCTTCCCTTCAGAAATTCTTTCCAAAAATTTGCATGCACTTCTCAGTTCTCCCATGTGTGCTACATAATGAGATTAGGCAGAAAAATAATGGTATCAATACTGTCATCATTGCTTTCAATCAGAACAAAATATTTTTCACAAAAGAACTCCAATAATTACTTATTTGATAATTACAAGCAAAGTTACTGCTGGGCTCATTCAACACTACATAACATCAACAGCTGAAACAGTATCATGTCAAGAAGACATAAGAAGGGCTGAAAGGTAAAGCTCCACAGACTATTAACCACAGTTTTAAATAAAGCTGAGTGATTAGCCTCACGCTCCAGCTATCTTTAAGCCCCTGCAAAGGGGAAATCCACAGAGTAATTTTCCAGGAGACTGGTTAGGCTCAAGAACTGTTATGGATATAGTGAAGAGAAAATCCCAATAAATGTCAGGAATCAAGTTATCAGGCATTTGGTCACTTGACTGAACTGCCACACCTCCTCCACTTGTCTACATATTTCCAGCTTCAAATTTCACTCCCATTCTAATCAGCTGCACCTTAGACAACCAACCAACCAACCAACCAACCAACCGCAAGCAATTGCAAGGATACTACAAGGACTCGTTTAAAGAATTTCCTGAGCACAGGTTCAAACAGAGTCACTGTCTGGGTGGAATCATAAAATGACAATATCAAGTCCACGTAACAAATATTAACTCCGCAACAGAGCATTTAAATTCTGTCTAATTTCAAGCTTTATGTCAGATCCTGTTTTATAAACCTTTATTTATGCAAGAGATATTAAAAGAAATGAAGGCTTCTGCTACTTGCAATAAATATCTGTCTGAAGGGGTACGAGCGATTTCCAATAAGAGAAATGCAAGCTAAAGTAATGGGGTTCCAATCTTGTGTTCTATCAAAAAAGGAATCAAAGAAAAGGTCTGAACAAGAAATTACACTACAAAAGTATAAGAGAATCTTACCAGGATTTGAACCCAGAATGCAAGTGATAATTACCATATAGAAGTACAGTAAGCCCTTACAAATGTATCATATACTGCATGTAAGTCTTAGGCTATTTCAAACTGAGTAATGTTGAGAAGGCTATTTTGAAAGGAGACAAAATCAATAATACATACTAAAAACATAAACCTACATCTTCTTATGGACAAAACTGGATGGGAAGGGAAGTGATGGGATCTTATGGCCAGCACACCTACAGGTTATGAATCTGTAAAAAACAAAACAAATAAATTAATACACTAAAAAAGAAGCACACAATCTTTCAGCAGAACTCTACACTAACCAATGATTACCTTAATGCTGCAACCTCTTGGTTCTCAGACCACTTACATAATAAAAATGTCTTTTCACTATACATTTCCTTCTGAGGCTGAATATATTTATAAACGAATACCATGCCAGTAAATACATATATAATTAAGCCTAAAAGTAAACTAATGACACTCTGGAAAGCATGTGCTTCTTTTGTGGTGCTGTGATGTCAATGAGCATGGTTGACTAACCTGGCCTGTCCCTCCACTGTGTTATCTGCTGAGTCTCCAGTCTTGGGCGATGTATCTGTTGGTTTCAATGTCTGCTGGAGATTGCCAATAATGAAGTTGCCTGCCTGAAAGCCTGGAGGGCCATTGACAATCAAATATTGTGGTTGTTGCTGCTGGGAGTTCTTGCTTGCCACACCATCCTGACCTGCTGTTGATGTGGGTATGAAGGTTGAACCTGATCCCATAAAAGGAACAAGTAACACGCCTGGAGGATTCTGAAGACCTCCAGGAACTCCGCTGCTCACAAGATAAGCTGATGGTTGTGGTAAAACAGGACTCCCAGTAGTCACAAAATTTGTGAGAGGAGCTGAGCCCTGCACTAGACTGACAGTCTGTCCACCATTGGCAGAAGCTGAACATGGCATAAGGACTTGTGGCTGTCCAATAAGGCCTTGGGTGGCACCAAGAACAGTGGTAGCACGGCCAGTTGCGTTTGTGAGAACCAAACTAGATGAGAGTGCTACAGGCGCCTTATCTCCCAAAGGAGAAGCATCACCTACTTGCATAGAGGATTTTGAAGTGGGTGTTGTGGCTGTAGCAGCCATGGCTGGAGATACAGACAGAACATTATGTTTTGGAACAACAATATACTTTTTACTACCCACTCGAGCAAGGGATTGAACATTGGTAGGGGTTGGAGGAGATGTCAAGGGGTCACTTATGGTACTTGTTGAAGAGACAGAGCTACTGAGTGATGGTGAAACAGCACTTGAAGAAGTTTTGGCAACTCCAGTGGAACTCAACTGAATGGTGGATGATGGTGGAAGCCATGTGGTAACAGAGCCCACAATAGTGCCCTTGTTTGCAGCAGTCCCTTTCTGCCCTTGCTGAGGAGCAAGGACAGATTCACGGCTTCTAGGCACTTTAACAAAACGAGGGACAGTGATGAGTTTGCCAGACTCACCCATGCGTGGCAAACGCTGTAGCTTTGGGGGAGAGGAAGATGGCGTGGGAGACTGGCCTGAAGTAGTGTCACTTGGACTAGCCTTACTTCCTGCCCCAAGAGCACTGATCGGGGTTAGTGGTGGAGGAGCAGTTGAAGTAGCCAGTTTGGAGCTTGATGTATTAGCCAGCTTCACAGCAGATGCTGGTTTTCCATCTTTCGCATCCTGCTGACAATTCTGTTAAAAGAAAACAGCAGAGCTGTCAAACAATCAGGTGACAGTAAAATATGCATATATCAATGAACTCAAATTATGTATACATACCAAATATACCGAACACTAAATAATACCTAACAAATTAAAATATAATGGTACAGAAGCAAATTAAATACAGGCTGAAAAATTTACATAGATAAGTAATCTATGGAACATTTCAAACACCTTCATGACAATCACAAGACCTAAATTTTTAGCTATTTCCTGTTTTGTGTAATGACTGTTCAGAGCATGGTCCTGAAAGTGAGTAAGTACTGAAATAATTTTACAGTGGCTATACAATAATTTATTTATGTAATATGCCTGACATGCTGTCACATCCATGTTATTTCTGTATACATGTGCTTAACAGTCTCTTTCATTTCTACATAAATTCCTATTCTTGTTTGTATAAAATGAATACTGACGCTTTCATTAAAATTTTCTGGAAGAAAACTTCCATCTCATGTAGACTTCTGACTAGACTAACTTTCAGGAAGTACTATAACCTGAGAAGCCTCTATAATAAAACATCTGGTAAGACAAAAATATATTCAACAATTGGAAACTAAGTAAGAAGCACATGTTTCCACAGATACTGCAGAACATCAGTGTAGAAATGCTGATTCACAGTTCCATCAATGTTGAAGAATTATGCCACAAATGATCTGTGTCTTCAGCAGAAGTCACTTCAATTTCAGACTTCAAAAAAAGACACTCAAATATCTGAGTTCTGCCATTTCCTATTCTATAGTAAATTTCAACATTATTGCCAAAGCAGTTTTGAATACTTTCAAACTAACCTTTATGAGAAAAAGCTGTTCTTTATAGTTTCTTGCTTTTTTTTAGAAAAGAATTTCATGTATCAGTATACACAACCTTATTCATTTCTGAATGACGTAACATGGTTTCAAAATTAAGTGCAAAGGATACAGGTTCCTGAATTCTATAATAACTTAGCAGAAGAACTCTGCACAAAGCACGGCAGCATCACTCTGCAACTAGTACAGAAGTTCCTTCNCCCTCAATTATAAATTGAAGAACAATTCAGGTTCCTCCAAAACCATAATTACTTTGTTTCTTACTTTTATATAGACTACTGAATATCGCTTTAGAACAAAGACTGGCACTAACCTTACACACGTAGCTATGGATGGTCTCAGAGATAGTACCCAGTCCCACACATTCAGGATGATACAAACATAAACAGACTCGGCACTGGAGCGATGGAATAAGGCCCATAACTCCTACACAGCGTATTGAGCAGGGCTCATTGTTGGACTTCTTTCTGCTGCCACTCCTCCAAAGTGTGCGGTGGCGAAGACAGCAAGGGTAAGGCCAGGGTCAGAGAGGACAGAGGTAAGTGTGGAAAATACAGCCTTATCATCATGTCAATATTTTGTGTATACCTACATACAAACGCCACCTGGATAGGATTCTCCTACAAGAATTTCTCATTTGACTACTCAAAGAATGACTTGTGATCGCCATATCACAATTTTTATTTTGCTTACATGGGTTCTGCTCTGTAATTGTTGTCACTGTGCTAAAATACGTAATGCTGAAAAACATTTCAGATTTTTAAATACCAACAGAAAATTCTTACAGTTTCCCAATTTCATACTGATAAAAAAAACACACACACACACATAAACTTCAGTTTAACACTTACTAATAATTAGTAACAGCCCATGCAGGCATGGTGACATATAAGGTTCTCAAGGATCAGTACACAGAGCTGATCTTCAACTGTCTCATTTGTGTCCATGTTTAGAGGGAATATGGATGTCATTTGAAAAAATATAATTCTGCAGTCATTTCCAAATGCCTGCCTGCTAAAAATATAAAGATACACCTGCACATAAGCATCACAACCCTGATGATGTATAGGGGAAATGTAAAGCTCCGTGCATTTTACATCTAGACAGTAGATAGGGTGAGTGGTCACAATCACTTATCATGATGTTCAAACAGTGCAATTACAAAATAAAACTACACTATTATGAAATGATGCATCTTGGTATAAGAAAACCATAAATAACTTCTCTGTGATGTAGTCATTTTCAACTTTAAAATTTTCTTTTCTGTAATAAATTACCAAAACTCAAAGCAGTATGTCCCTTTCCCCTGGAAAGTATAATTTTCCCTCCATCGAATCTTAGCAAGCTCTCGTACAAAATATGCAGTTAGTTTCACAATGTCACCATGTGAAACATCATGTGTCTAATTATAATACTGACAATTAGGTGTTTAAATCAAACAAAAGAAAATAAAGCACGTTCCAGGGAGCTGACAAGTTCTTTTCTGCCTTCCACGAAGATTTGCCCATTTTTTTATGCTTTCCACCATTCACAAATATGACCCTTGTTAAAATCAGAGAATTATATATTATAAATGCAGGGTATCACCTAACGACATGACATTCACACCTAGTCTCAAAACAACGAGTGAATAAGGACCATAAAATTAATGGTCAGAGATTAACCTTTTGACGTGGTCATTTAAATTCCGCGGCCGCGGCTCCTGCGGTAATATATTCAGCCGGCCATTTAAATTTTGCTCGAAAATTATTTATTCATCATTGTTCTTAAAATCTATGAGATAGGAACATGAAACTTTCACTAAAATGATCTTAAAAGGTGGTTTTATAACCTTACCTTATAATATGAACCCCCTTTATATCTTCAATGGAAGCATGTTATTTAGTATTTGAGCAGAGAATGGTACGCCTTGAAGGATGAAACTTTCACTAAAATGATCTTAAAAGTTGGTTTTATAACCTTGCCTTATAATATGAGCACCCGGTATCTCGGCTATGTAAGCAGGTGACGCCTTGAAGCATTAGTCTAAACACAGAGCTGGCTCTCGAAACGACCACCAAGGTCAGTACGATAAAATGGCGTCAACTGGAGCGATAATGAGTACTTTTCCCTCCCCCACACACATCCGTATCGTCTCAGGGGGTGACCACAGTGTTCTGCCTTAAATTGTGGCGTATTTCTAAGAAATGGGTGCTATGTACTGTGCGAAAGCAATCGATTTTACGAGAATAACATTTTGGACAACCCTCTTCTAAGAATTCCAATGGAATGTGTTTGTGTGGCCAGCTCAGGGCAATATGATATTATATACAACAGCACACATCACCTCTCTGGTGTTTATTACTTCACAAGCAAAGCAAATACGCCATTGAGTGACGAAACCGCTACAAGAAGCAACACGAATTTGCTGCAAGACAGGCATATGTAACGACGACTTATCTCAGCTAAACTCGTTGGCTTAGTATACTCTGTTCTTGTGACAACAGGCCAGCGAAAAATCTAACAATCTACAGCAAAACCATCAATTATTATGGGCGTTATAACATAGGTGTGCAGCTGGACGAACCATACACGACGAACCCCCCCAGACGATTTAAATCCCTGACGAAACAGACACGACGAACCACGGCAACGGGTTAACTGAGGGATGGAAAGACAACAAAAGTTCTACCAGCAGAATATTAAAATCTGCATATTATTTAGTACCAAATGCAGACATTTGAAAGATGACCATCAGAAATCATGGCTGCTATCACTATTTCTTCCTTTGAATTTCACTGCAAAAAATCTCAAGTTTTGTTCCTGTATCTTTACAATGAACAAACTCCAAGAAATACAGTCCTTGAGATGATGATACCTCTCATGTGTTAAAAAATTCTGTACCATTTATGAAGGCCCCAGCTTCATTATTGTGTTCACAAGATTCAACCACTAGCCCCTAGCCTAAGCCACAGTAAGGCCGTGCCATAGCTCAAGTGGTTGGCTGCTGGCTTCCCACCGCGGCGGACCAGGTTCGATCCCAGGTCTGGCCAAGTGGTATTTGTGGTGGACAAAGTGGCACTGGGGCAGGTTTTCTCCAAGTACTTTGGTGTCCCCTGCCAATCTTCATTCCACCAATTGCTCCACAGTCACCCTCACCTATCATCTAGGGCTGGTACAATAGGCCAGAAGTGGCCACAGTACAAGGGACTTAGTCCCACCCCA
>NW_019718288.1:430121-430445 GCF_002891405.2 Cryptotermes secundus
AAATCCAGTCCTCTTCCTCACACCCCATGTACATAACATCCACCTTAATATTGTAACATGTTGCGCGACTGAGAACCCCCCTCCACCCTCCTCTCCACGGTAACGTAGCGCTCCCCGCCACTCCCCTCCGCGGTGACGTAACGCGCAACGCTAACGTAACCGTAATCAACGTCCTACTGTGACGTGGCACTCATTACGCCACAGGCAAGCACTGCAGCTATATAAGTGGATGCACAGTGCGTATCGATCAGTTCGAGTTCGAGTTCCAGTGTGGCTACCGCCGAAGACATTCCGAGTTATAAAGTAACAGCCAGCCGACTACAA
>NW_019718288.1:432922-474458 GCF_002891405.2 Cryptotermes secundus
GAGTTCGAGTTCCAGTGTGGCTACCGCCGAAGACATTCCGAGTTATAAAGTAACAGCCAGCCGACTACAAGTTGGAGTATAGCAGCCGTCGCGGAAAGAAGATCCGGACGTGTGTGTAATTGTGTAATTGGGAGCGTGTGATACAGTGATACAAAGCTCCCCTACGGTAAACGTGTAGACTACTGAAGACAGAGTGAACTGATTTGCGCATAGGGTTATAAGTCGTGAAACCCCGCAACAGTGTTAACAGATTAATGCGCTTAGGGTTATAAAGTGTGAAACCCCGCAACTGTGAGATAATTAATTGTAGCCGTTATTTGTAGATTGTTAAATAAACCAATTAACCATCTCTACGGCGTCTTCAGTAACGAGGAAACACGTTACACTGGTGTCATAAGTGGGATCAGTAACGCAAACACGTTACAATATTATCCTCCTATCTATATCTAATTCTCTTCCATCTCTCATGTGGGGTACAAGTCCAGCCCATCACATTCTATCTTTATAACGGCTAAGACAAGTACAGAATGAATATTTGTGATAAGAGTTTCAAAGATGGTGACTGGTTGAAAGTATTCTGCTCTGTTGAGCTACTGGCTTGAAGAAGGCCTTCAACAATAATGACAAGTAACCTCTGCAATGTGATGCTCATAGTCTGGCAGATGTTCTAACAAACTACACGGTCTCATATCCTACAAGACTGTATCCTTCACAGCCACTGCTATGGAAATGTGAAATCCATCATCTGACAATACTGTCTGACAGGTCATTAATCTGAAGTAATAAAATCCCTTACAACTGTTCAATATAAACTGCACAAATATGCAAACTGGAGCACCTTCTTTGATATCAACCACTGCATTTCCACAAGTTTTGTGCTTAATCAGTAGAGACATGATTTAACTACATACAAAGACATGCAAAATGTCATAACACATCTGATTATGTTACTGTCTATTTTGCATTATGCCTGTACTTTCCAAATTATGTAATATCGTACGTATAGCCAGTCACATCAAATGTCTGGCCCCACCTCTCATCTACAAACATGCAAAATAAACTTAATTTATTTTGGTCACCTTTCCACCAATGTAATAAAATCTTACAGTGTAAAATTATTAGTCCCTTCTACATTTGATCCTATATCATGGCCGAGCCCATGACCATGCATGAGCATAAGACAGAACTAACATTCATTCTCACTAACTCATTCAGATATAGCTATGTCCAAGTGAACAAGATCTTGAACAAGAATGATTGGCATTTTGACAGAATATTCACATAAACAGGACATGACTGTGATCTGATCTGCTCAGAGTGAGAATGACCCTGCTAGGGTTCATGTTTCTAAATATTTCACAGCAGTAAAGCACAATGAACCTTTATATCTGTATAGAACACCAGATACATTACAGTGTAATAGTTGCTGCAGCATGGTTCCAAATAGATATTTTAGGGGTACAGCATTGTGTTTCACAGCCAACTGGACTGTGGATACATAAACCACAATGCAAAGTTCATCTGATAAAGATTAAAGAAACATAATTTAACCAAGAAGCGTTTTCTTGCAGGAAGACCAGGCATTTCCTAGATACTAAGTGTGAATACATAGCAATATAAGTTACAAAATTGTGTACTCACTTTGCTGACCAGCTAACAGCACTGACTGTCTGGGGGCTCCCTGTGGATTTTTTCAGAAATGGGCTGTCACTTGGGCTCCACATGGGTGGCAACATTCCTATCTCCATTTCTCCATCCTCTGAACTTTCATTCTTTTTCTGTTTAACTGGTAGCCTCTGTAGTTTCACAGAAGACACCTAGAACACAAATACAATCGGCTATTACTCACTACTTTCAGTCATACAACAGCTGTATTCAGTGTGACCCTTTTCAGAATCTGCAACTCCTCTAAAGAGAAAACATGTACATTTACATGTAAATGGAAACATATGTAAGAGTTGAAGAAAGTCGTCTTCTGGGTTTAGGCACCGTGTATTCTTCGTTTTGGCCGACGTTTCGGAGGAACGTAGCGCCTCCATCTTCAGAGCAGTTGAATGGCTTGGAATGCGGAGAGCAGTAGCTGTGGTAGCTACTGCTCTCCGCATTCCTAGCCATTCAACTGCTCTGAAGATGGAGGCGCTACGTTCCTCCGAAACGTCGGCCAAAACGAAGAATACACGGTGCCTAAACCCAGAAGACGACTTTCTTCATTGTCATCGCCGCGAAAACCTCAAAACTTACATATGTAAGAGTTGTTCACAAGCTTCTGTACCACATATGAAAGTACTATGTGAGGAGTGTACATATTCTGTCACATATTTCAACATGTTTTGTTACAAGATCTGCCCATTTGCAGCCCAGGGTTGTGCTCAGAGTCATGAGACATTCTTTGCAACATTCTGTACCAGCTTTATAGTTTACTGAAGTGGGAACACTGATAAGTACTTAAATTTCCCACAACAGGACATAAAACTCTGGATGATATTCTTGATATGTACAACACATACAGGGAGTGTATATCTTCTTATTACAAATGACATTCTGGATGATGAAGTTCAAATAAAAAGGGGCATTAGCAGGAGATCCCGCTCTGGATTACCGGGTTTTTGAGCTCTGTTCATCATCAGGTATTCTAAAGAATACAAAAGAATACAACCTTTCAGAAACTTGATCTGAATTCATCCTCAGGTGAGGGGTGGAAGATACCTACTCTGCTGGGTCTGTTAGAAAAAGCTAACCTCAGTCACTGAACCAGTTTCTGAAAGAGTGTATTCATTTTTGTTCTTTAGAATACTGGATGATGGACTAAGTCCAAAGACCAAGTTATCCCAAGGGTTATACACCATCAATACAACCCTTTACAACCTAGAGCTGGCTGCTGACCATAAGAATTATGACACAGTAAAGGCATCTGTTCAAAAAATTGAGATTTCTGATCTCCTTCAACCTCAAAGATATATCACAAAGACATAAATATTTCACAAGTAATCTGGAAGAAATATTCTCTACCTGAAATTGTGGTTCAATTGGACATCCAACAGACAAAGAGCAGAAGAATTTCTGTGACTTACTAGAGAATTTTAATCCAGTAATTAATGAAAAGTACAAACTGAACAAGTATATGCAATTTATCCTGTTTCTCATCTGGAGCTGTAGAGTGTAGTTCGTGGTTCTGTTTTTGAGATACATTTTATGATGATGCAACAACCATCAGATATGGATCATATTTCCAAGAGCTTTATTTCTTTTCAATGAAAGAGTAAGGCACTGGAAATGGAACAATAGCTTTCATTGTATTCTCACATCAACGCTCTATGGATACACAGTTCACAGGTATACCAGATCTGTCAGAAGTTGCTTAGTATGTGGAAAATGGAGATACCAAATAAACAAAAGAGGATAAGGAAAGTAAGGACATAAATACTACAACACTAATAGGAGCACAGTGAAAAATGGAAAATGTTCCATCACAGGAAGAGCAAACCTGGTAGCAATGTCAATGAATGATAATATGTATACCTTTATCTTTGGAAATGCTTTTGGTGGTACAGTTCGTCCCTGCTGTGAGCCTTTTGAAACCTGTGAAATGGGGCTAGAGCTCACTGCCTCATGCAATGGAGAAGATATCATTTTTGACTTCAGTTTTGCAGCCTTTTTTGCTTGTGTTGCATTGGGATCCTAAAACACAATTCCAATAACTATGGCATGACATTTATAGAGATCATACTACAAACGAGGACAATTACAAAGGCCATGATGACTCATTTTAGGTATGGTAAGAAGACATTAAGTGACATGACATCAATCTACTGGGTGACAATGTTTCAAATTATGGTACAACACTTCCATTTATGGCTGCAGAAATGATTTTCATGTAACACATTAAAACACAGAATAAACATTCTGAAAGAAATCTGTAGGAATTTTAAACCACTAAGCATAAACATAACACATACTTCCTAGAAGTAACTAGACTGAAATAGTGATCAATTAGGAAGGTCCTGTGCAACTCATACTGACTTTGGGCACAATCTTCTTTGCATCTCTGATGATCTCTTTCGTAGGGTCATTGACTCCTAACACTTCTTTGCAGAATGTAAAATTTTCAATGGTTAAGTCTCCTGAATCCACTAAAAAGAAAGAGAGAGAAAAATTACTTCACACAAAGGTCTTGTAAGAGAAGATACACATAAATACCTGAAAGTTATTTATTGTTATTTAATTTATGGATCCTGGCACAAACATGCATGCCCTTGGGTGTAAGGTCTCATATATTTGGCTGAATATGTCTGTCTGAGTTTTATTTTAATTTCCACAGATAGTTTCTCTTGTGCCTTGTTTATAAACATAGCATCTTGTGCTGCTTCTGGTGCCCAGATATGGGAACTAACTCTCTCAGTTGGGCCCAACTGAGTAGGCTTTTTATCTGAGGAAAGAGTCAAGTTTCTACTTTCTGAAATGTCATTTTAAATGAAAATTATGATGGATAATGTAAAAAAATCAATCACTGTAAAGTATACATACCTGGATATCATAAAATGAACATTAGCGTGAGTTATCCATCAACTAAGAACAGCAAAAGTAGCACTATAAATACAATAGCTGGCACAGCAATTTGCACTACTATGATTAGATCTGCAAGTTTCATAATTATTATTATCCCACTGCTGATCTATAACTGAATATAGAAAACCACTGTTTGAACAACACTCTTTCTTGTTCCATCGTGATCCTTTAAATGGAACAATGTTTTGCAGTAATTAATTACTCCAGTGGACTAAAATATACTTACAGTGCTCCAGCACCTCACGATTTGACCGCACCTTCTTTCCTGCTGGTGTGTAATAATAGATATCAGCCATCTTCTTGGGTGTTGATTCACTTGTGCTACGGTACACTAATTCTCGCTTCCAACCTAGTAGGGAACAGTGGCAAAATTAAGGCTTGATTTAATGCATTAAGAAGTTACCTGGGCTAAACTGTTAGCTTTCATAACATGTTATGGTACAAACTTACGAGTTTGCTTCTGTAAAATGAAGTACTACTCAGAATGACACACACTTTTCAATGCACAATTTACCTACAAGCCTGACATGAGGAGATCTACTTATTGCACAAAATGTGTTTTTCTTTTTGAGATCCTACAGTCTACAAACTACAGCCACTCCTGCATTACTGCATTTCTCCCATTTCATTCAATATGTTGCGGAAAGCGACACTAAGAAATGCAAGTAGGAAGGACACTAGGCATACAATCTATCTAGACCAGACATTGGTGTTGCATCATGATGAAACAAGTTGTAACCTGTTCTGACATCCCTCTAAGTGTTGTGTGTTTAATTACCACTAAGTTCACTTGAAACTTGTGTCAGCATGGTTTAAATCAACCTATTAGTGTGTCCAAACTGATCTTGTCAGGTTAGAGCACTGATCCACCGTCAAATTCCTCACAAAAAAGGAAAATGGAACAAAGGTTGTTCACAATCAGATGCTGGTTGTGTATAATGATGCTGCATCCTCTAAATACCAGGCAAAATACTGTTCTAACTGGTACATGTGTAGCAGGGAATGCAATGAAGTTGATATTCCCCAGCCTGGAAGACCACTGGAAGTGACAAGTCCAGATATATGCTAAAATCTTAAGACCTGGCCAAGCAGGGCGGATATTTATAATCCTTCAGAACGCAATGTGTCGGAACCATTCATTTTGGTCATTTTACATTAATGCCTGTGTAAGTCAAAGGTCAGTTCTCACTGGGCATAAAGAATGCCAGTTAATTCAGAAGCAGACTTTATTCAAATTTCTGAGGAGATTTGCAGTGGAAACACTATGCTTCACCCACTCCAAGAAAATTTCAGGTGCCACCATTAGCCAGAAAGATCACAGTAAAGGCATTTTAAGATTTTAAGGCAATTATGCCCATCGATGGCCGCCTCTGTGGTCTAGTGGTCAGAGTTTCTGGCTACAGATCCAGAGGCCCCGGATTCGATTTTCTGAGAAGTGGTGGGTCTGGAATGGGGTCCACTCAGCTTCGTGAGGATAACTGAGGAGCTATTTCAAGGAAATAGCGGCTCTCGTCTAGAAAACCGAATTTAATGGCTATGGGAATTCGTTGTGCTTCTGAACCACACGGCACCAACTATCTGCTAAACTTGGCACTAACTTCGCTGACAGGTGGTGGTTACTCAGTTGGAATAGTTTGCTTGCAAACTAACACCACAGAGGTTTTTTTATAACCATACAAGACAACAATCACTGGAGACGCCTTGTGCTGCTGTGCTTTGAAATTTAACGGATGTATCAGGAAAGATGACGAGAAAAGTTCACTCACAAGAGGTGTCATGCTTCTTCTTGACAATACTGCTGCACACAAGTCATGAAAAGCAACATCTGCCATAAAAACTGTGATCTGGCTAATTAAACCAACTAACTTACAGTCCAGACCTGGTCTCCAGTGACTACTTTCTGTTCTGAAAACCAGCAAGACATTTTAACAGATGTCAGCTTTTAAGAAGCAATGAATCTAAAAATGCTGTTTCAGAGTAATTTGAGGAAGAAGATAAAGACTTCTATTTTTCAGTTTTTCAAGGATTTATTTTTCACCTGCAAAACATAGAAAGTTCATCAACCTAATTGGGGAAGATTATTATGGGAAAATGAAAACGTGTATTGTTGGATTTCAGATTCTCACAGCAGTGGTTACGAAGGGTGTGATCATCTGGGATACAACACTGTGCAGTATGTTCAAAGTCAACTGATGTTTCAGAGGAATATGTCTGCGCCATAATCGAAAAACAAACTTAGCAAGAAACCAATATGAAGCAGGTAGCAAGCAGAGCTTTACTCGCACTATGTTCCTCCAAAACATCGGTCGACTTTTAAAGGACTAGACAGCAATATATCTCAGAATACAAAACTCTTGAAAACATACTTCCTGTATCTCCAATAATTAATGTCCAGGTATATTACATGTATCTAGCATCCCTTGTATCATCCTTATACAGAAACTGACAATATGAGCTTTGCCATAGCCAGATTGGTTATTCTTCACTGACTGATCAGTGATTCATGATATTTCCCTGCAATTTATGTATTTACTAGTGCCCTACTTTTAGGTTAAAATTAAGGGTGTCAAAGCAATCAGAAAATAAGCATCTTTTTTGTCATTTAAGATATTCTGCATGAGATTCATGAGCCAGGATAGCTCAGTTGGTATAGCAATAGGCTATTGGATGGACACCCAGGGTTTGATTCCTGGCAGGTTCAGGATGCCTCTACTCTGGAGCATAGACAATGGTTCTGGGGCTCACCCAGTCTCCTATACAATAGGTACCATGAGCTCCTTCCTGGGTGGGTGGGATAAAGCAGCCAGGGTATGAAACTGACCACTCACCTCCTACTGCCAAGGTCAAGAATGGTGGAGCTATACCTCCACTTCCCCATAAGTCTTCATGGTGCACTGCTTAACTACTTAATTAATTAAGCACAGCAAAAACTTCACCTTTACCCATATGTGATACACACTTTGATATTTCAGAAAAATGTTACTCAGTTCTTCTCAGTTATTCCTAATGCTGTGTGATATGGTTCCACATCTTAAGCTCTGCAACAATATGCACGTACACATGTCGCACCCATTCATATAAAATGCTGACTATCTGAAGTACAATTCAGTACATACCATACTCGAATGGTTTGAGTAAAGCTGGATCAGACAGGTCCACGAAGATCTTTTTCCCTTTTCCTCCACTTGAAAACAGAGCAGGGGAATCTCCACGACTGTATCTCGCACCCGAACCAGACATTTTGAAGCTGCTTCGAGAGCTAACTGATGGGCTGCTTGCTGCAGAGCTGGTCACTTCTGATGACATATCTTCACTAGCAGTACCTACACCTGTCACAAATTACTTAATTTTTACCAGCCCATCAGTTAGACTGTGGATGTAAATTCACATTTCTGTAGCATGCTTAGAAATACATGTGTGGCATCTTAGTGCAATATTCCAGTACCAAACTGTTAAGAGGAATTTATATCTTGCTTTCTATAACTGCAAGAAAATTTACATTTGCATAAATCTATCATTTTTGCTAAATTCCAAAAGATCACACATTTCACTGCCATCATACTGAACACTGGCCAGTGTCTAGGGTACATTTTGCCACAGGCTATCACTATGGTGACATATTTTTTTAATAGCATCAAGTGGGATGAATGCCAGGAGCGTTTGAATACTAATCAAAAATAGTAGTCAGAGCATATGTTCCTGGCCAGTCCCACTAATAACAATAAGAAGAAGTAGTAAAATGTAAGCAAGATGTTTTGTCACTATAACAGCCAATTCTCAAAATGCAGCGAATATCAGAAATATACATAAAAAGCTCTGGGAAGAACTATAGTCAGAGTTGCTTTACGACTGGTGGTTTCCTGCCAATCAGTTCATCTCGGTGCCAAGCCCCTTGAGACCCACTACCAGCATTTTCTTTTTCAACTGAACACTTGCGGTTATGGTCCTTATGTAACATCCCCTGTGATGAGAGGATGGGTCTGCTGTTTACAATCACTCTGGTCATTCTGGGGTCCGAGTCTCACAGGATTCATGACCATATTTTACTGTCTCAGACTTGAGAATCCCCCAGCCTGGAGGGCCAGGTCCCCATATTTATAACTCCAGGAACAGGGTGGCCCATGTATACTCCTAGGTACTGGGGTCCCTTCTTGGCGCCTCCCACAACTCACAGAGCTACCATGGAGGTATTTGGCCCTGCTTCCACATGGAACACTTGTGGGAAGAACTGATCACCTGCTTTCCCTTGATAAGAAGACACAGACTACATGTAAAATGAGGCATCCAACAGTTCTTCTACTGTTGCACGTGTATTTGTTTACTGAGCCGCTACCTACTAACTGGGCCACTGTCCAGGAATCAGACCATTGCCTAGCAGCAACAGGAGGGATACACATAGACATACAGGTAGGGAAAGTATGCTACCAACAGAGGAACTGCTGGAGGCAGTGTCTTCTTTGTGGTCCAACTCATAATTTATATAAAGAGAACAAGTCCAGCTCTCAGGAGTTGGGGGAGGGAGGCGATACACAAACACATGGACACACAGACAACAAGGTGATCTCATAAGCATCCTTTATTTTTTTAAATACGGAAATTAGGCTAACGATAACTATAATTCAAGGATTAAAGCATTGTAGATCTACAAGCAGAACTGAACTAATTTTTTCATAATGAACTATAACAAAATTAACCACAGCATTCAAAAATACAAACATTTAACCTTGCTTCCTCAAATAAAGGGAAAAATGTCAATTGCATCTGTCTTGTCTGTAACTATCTAAGGTCAAATTACACATAAAAATTTTCATGCAGTTTGTTTCAATGTCATGTCATAATGGCAGCACCTGGTGTTATTTTCTAGCTACTTCCTACGAACATATTTCTGTCTAGTTTCACAGGGTAATCTGTCCAGCTATGCAAATTACAGTAACACTCTGGATGCATACATTTGAGGAGATAAAACCCCAAAGAAATAAAGACAAAATAAATATTATGAATACTTAAATATGACAGAAACATCATTTTAGAAGCACATGGATCTTAAAAGAAGGAAGTTAGGGGAAATAAGCAAATATACACAAAGAAGAGTGAGGATGATTATGCTAATTATGTTCAACATGCACTAATTTATGCTGGTTGTGGCTGAGAACATACCTGAGGCAAATTCAGCCTTAACTGTAGTACCTATATCAGCAGAGCCCGACACATCCACATACATCTTCATATCCACCAGGCTTGTATATTCATTTTCTTTTAACTTGTCTTTCTCTTTGGCTTTCTTCCTCTTCTTCTTCCTTATCTCAGAACTTCTATTAACACCAGAATAAATTTTGACTCCTTTGGTCATAAACGAACCCTCATGTGGCTGACTACTTCTACCTACTACTATCCCACTTTCTAGATCATCCACGTTGTCTCTGCTTGAACTATCTTCATCCATTGCTTCCTCTTTTAGTCTATACATATCTGCATTGGAAAGTAACTTCAATGTGAATTTGATGCTCTCACAGTCATCTACATCCATCTCATTATCATGGTCAAAGAAAATCTGTGATAAGGAGACAACACTGCAAGGAGCTAATTTCAATTCCGAATCATTAGCTCCCATCCTTGTTTCAAATTCTTTGAAATCATGGGATGTGCTGGCACCACATGGATCTATCTTATCACATTTCAACGCAGACTCTGCAAGACCTGCAGACAAGAAATGCAAAGTTAACGTATGATGCTGCAAATCCCTATTTTGTGCTATGCATATGACAATCTTATGAATACAGTAGAACCTTAGTAATTTGAACTAATGTCAATTTGAACTGACTTACAGTACCACAACCCTCTCCATAATCGTCACCTCCAAAAATTATAAATTTAATCTAATTATTTGACTTCCTTGCAGTAAAAACAAATTCTTGTGTAATATGACAATATGTGTTAAAAGCACCAACCTCTATATGTGGAAATAATTAATCCAGTTAACCACTTATGACTTTCCCTGAGCCTGGAGTGTAGATGAATGCCTGTGGCTCCAGTTGTTGTTTACAATATAAAATGTATCCATAAATCTTTTTAATAAAAAATGTGATTAAAAATTCTAGTTTTCTATTTGGAATCCAGTTATCTGAATGATCCAGCAGTCCAAACACACCAGAGCTTCAATTAGTTTGGTTTATTGAAGCTTTTTCTGTATACATTTTTTTGTTCAACATTTTATTATTTAAAAGGATAAGTCAATAAGTAAGTTACAAATGGATATAGAACTTAAACAAATAAGGGTACTGATTTGAAAAATGATTTTATTTCTCAACATAATCTCCCTGTACACTGAGGCACTTGTCCCATCATTTCAAAAGCCCCTGAAAACCAGCAGAATAAAATTCTTTGCGCTGCTGTCGGAACCAGGCAGTGACTTCCCTTTCTACAGCTTCATCGTCAGGAAAATGTTCAGCCGAAAGATGATGTTTAAAGAGGGCCGAACAAATGCAAGTCACTTGGAGCAAGGTCAGGGCTATATGGAGGATGCTAGAGGACTTCCCACTTGAAATTTCACAGCGCCTCATTTGTCTTGTTGGCAGTATGGGGACACGTGTTGTCATGCAAGAGCAACATTCCTTTGGTGAGGAGTCCTGGTTGCTTCCGTTGAATGGCCTTACGAAGTATCCTGAGGATATAAATGTTCCCTGTAAGGGGAAGTCACTGCCTGGTTCCGAGAGCAGCCCAAAGAATTTTATGCTGCTGGTTTTCAGGGGCTTGTGAAATGATGGGACAGGGGNATAAGCCTCAAAAAAGCCTCAGTAGCCACGGTTAAGCCGCAAACCGGTTAATCCGCCCCCGGATAATCGAGAGTTGACTGTATATCCATTTGTAACTTACTTATTGAGTTACCTACATACTACCCAACTAATACATACTGATTGCTTTATGCATTAAAGGGTTTCCAAGCAATGAAACACTGGTGAACTTAAACACATTTGTACTATGACTCGTGGTTTCCTACCAATAGGACCAGACACCACGTACTGGAGAACAATTGACAAATTGTGCGTTCACACATACACACAAAAACCCACTCACACCCACATGACACAGGATATTTCATAATGTATTACTATTACATACAGAAACTATACAGATCTTCTGCAGAAGATAATGTATATCAGCAGGTTTCCATTTCATAACAGTTACTGACTTACCACTACTTCAGAAATGAAAGTTTGCAAATGATAGAAACTCCCTGATTATAACATTTGAAGCCATATATGGTGATATTCTATTGATTAAAACTTCTCTAAAAGGTGACATAAATATTAACACAATCCACCTACTAGTAGTCAATACAAATGCCTATATTTTCTGAAAACTGTATACACCACTTACATTTGCTCAAAACAACTGCCTTCAGCTCTTATACAGGTGTGAGAAAGACCGATGTCCAAAGGCACCTAAGGATACTTTTAGCATCTTTCTGCATGCATTAATGAGGTCACTGAAGTTTTAGAATTATCGCATCTTCAGTGATTTCTTCATACAACACCAGAAAACAAGCCTAAGGGAATGAGCATAAAGAAATGAGGTGGCAATGCAACTGGCCTTCCTCATCATATTCACTGCTCAAAAACGGATTACTCAGCCAGTGTGTTACTCGTCACATATAGTGAAGTTGGGCAACAAATGCTGTAAGTTTTCAACAAAATATCACAAAATTATTACACATCCTGCCAACACCTGCTTCACCTTTTAGACAAATTACAAGTAATAACAAATCATGTCCATGTCACAGCTCTGGTGGTTAGTCACCATTTTCCCACTGCAGCAACCTGGGCTCGATCCCAGGTCAGGTCATGTGGGATCTGTGGTGGACAAAGTGGAACTGGGGCATGTTTTCTCTGAGTACTTTGGTTTCCCCTGCCATTTCTCATTCCACAAACTGCTCCATATTCATCCATCATCCAGGGCTGGATGTACCAATTGGACTCAGTCTCACTCCACCCCAAGAAATCATTATATATGGCATTAATGTTCCAACCAAGTAGTCTAATCACAAGTGTACATTCAATTTTGAAGCAATGTAAGTCAATAATTATTATGAATTGGAAAAAGATTTATGTAATTTCCTATTCCAAATGATCTCGCCCCATACCTCCTGTAAATTGTGTCTGTACCTTTAAAAACTCTCTCTCTCTCTCTCTCTCTGCATGTGTGTGTGTGTGTGTGTGTGTGTGAACATGCATCTGTCTGTGTGGTGGAGGCTGAGTATATGTGTATATAAAATTACTAATACTGGGAATTATACTGGAATGTTTTTGATTCTCAAACACTAAAGAAACAGTTTAAAATGCAAGTTTGTTCTTGTTTACTAAGTTCTCTTACAGCAAACTTCACCCATTCTAAGAATGAGACTGTTACAACACTTTTCTTACTGATAAACAAAACAACAAATACCTAATTATGCTTCTATACTAGGAGCACCTGTGTAATGCACAAATATTTCACCCTAAATTATATACACATCATAGATTCTTAGATATTAATTTGAAGATAAGAGCTACATAAAAGAGAAAATGGAGCCTTTGTCCAGTTATACCTAGTGTGAAGGGCAACCTATCTGCCAAAATGAACAAAATTAAGAATTTTAATAACAATTTTTCTTTTACACAGAGGTGAAACATTGAACTTCTTAATCATAAGCTAAAAACATTTACAAACTGATGACTAACAAAAGTTCTAAACATCAAATGGCACGAAATAATCTCCAACCATTAGCTTTGGAGCAAAACAGGACACGAACAAATTATAAAAAAGAGGTAAAAGGTAAAGCTGTCCCTGTAACTGGCCATAGAGGCCCACAGGGTTGTGAGAAGTCAAGGTTTCAACATCTTCTAGACAATCAGCTCACAGATGGCAGTGATGCTGTCAAGCCTTAAATGCTGACCACCCTTTACCCCAAGGAAGATAAAAAGAAAATGGAAATGGGTTGAGCAGTAAGGACAGGATAAAAATTTACATAAAGGGATGCACTGGACTGCTATTCTCAAAGGTGCAAAAATGAAGGAACATGAAGAAAAATAGAGGAGGGAGAAGGAAACTCAAGGAATAAAGGTATGAAATTGACTATGAATCAGGTTCCTATGGATGCACTATGGTTTTCCTATGCACAACTGAAATCAGTGGTGGTGGCAACGATTAAAAACTAAAGCAGGACACAGACAATAAAGATTAATATATGTAAATGCCTTGCAATGACAATCTTCTTAACTCTTCAGAGAATGAGAAACCTGAACGCAATTCAGACCACATACAATAATACGTATCAACATACTGATAACTGCACTTTTATAAAAGAGTAATATTTTCTTGGCTGTGATACCATGCAGCCTGCTACAGGTTTACTGATGTTTTGAAGGAACATAATGCCTCTATCTTCAGAATCAAGGAGTAAGCGAAGCAAGCAAAAAGCAAAGAACAAGTGGCAAGCAAAGTGAGTAGACTGTGGACAATCTGATTCAAATGTAGTTGGTTTAAAGCCATGGTATTTTCTATGAGCATAATCATACCACGGGAAAACACAATCACAATCTTACCAATAAGCTTGGTCAAAACCATTCCAGAATCCTGTGCTGCTGATGCTCCCATCTCAAAGCCAAGAAAGTCCTTACAATCATCAGCATCAGCTTCATTGGAAGGACTACTGTTATCGTGCTGCTTCCGAAGATTCCCTCCATTCCTTTCATTGGCTTCAACTTCGCTCCCATCATTATCTGAAGTGCTGGCTGAATCCGACAGATCCAGATGCAACTGCCATTTCTCATCGGTGTTTGAAGCATATTCGGAGTCCGGTGCATCTGAACTTTTGGTATTTTCATTCTCTTTCTTTTTTGTCTTTAAATCGCCTACACTATCATCAGAAGTACCAACCTGTTCTCCACCATTATGCATTTCGGCTGTTTTACCTATACCTTCCTCACCACGATCATCACTATCTTTAGTTTGCTTGCTACAAACTGCAGAAGTCACCATGCTTCCTCTCTCCTTCGGCGGTTTTTCAGACTCCATAACCTCCATGTCACGCAACCTTAATTACGCTCTAGAAACACAAAGTTCAATTCATTTACAAAATAAGAACACGCCCCACAACGCTCATTTATAATTTTAATATAAAGAACATAACTGCTACAAGACGACTGTACGTCATCATGATAGGGTGCTATGGTCCTACGAACCATGTCCTGAAATAATACACTTCTTAAAAGTCCGTCTAAGTTATTGTGTAGAATTATGACTTACGAATATATATCATACGCTTATTGGTTTTGATAAACATGCACCCTGAAGCTCAGAAAACCTTCACTTCACATTTCGCTTTATCTGCAACGCAAGGAAACCGCAAACAAATACAGTAGTACCAATAAAACGCAACAGATGGCACACCTATCACATGCCGCTGAACGCCGCTGAAGAACACACAAACGTCGTAATCCGTCGCTTACGCATGCTGAGCTCATTAGGTTGATTATTGAGTTTTGTCTGCTCGTGCCAATTATGGGGTTGCGACTGTTAGGTATTGAATTGTTCTATACCGTTCTAGACGAAGGGAGGCATAGCAACGACGACCAGTAGATTGTGTTATAACATTATGTAATGTTTTCTAAATTTGTACATCAAACATGTCTACCACAGGTACTCTAGCACGCTCTAGCGGGACTTGCTTAATAATCATAAATAATGCATTAAAAAAAATCACAACACATCAAAACGACTTTAACAAAGGCCCGTCAGCAAATACCGCTTACGTGAGAATGATAACATTATTCTATGTGAGTAGTTGGCAATTGATGGAGAATGGTGGGCGTTTGTAGGTGCTGCTGAAGCTTCATGTCCAGCAACCATTCTGTTGATGCCCGAGAAAATGTACTAAAAATTGTATTCAAACTACTTACTAAAATTATAAAATATGGCCATGAAACATGAAGTGGCATTATAAATTGGAGAATAAAACAGATTTTTTAAGTCCATTAGCTATTGGGGTAGAGAATTATATAAAAAGCTGTGGCACATAAAGTTAATTTAGTCCCAGAGATAATATTCATAATGGGCGAATCCATCTATCACCTCTGAATGTTGGAAATAAAAGGTCCACATAGAAGTGTCAAGTCATTGTTACACACCACTGGAAATAATAGAATCACCTCGTTGATGCTCCCATTCCACAAATTTCATCTACTTGGGTGGGCGGCAGCAAATAAGGCGACAAATGCAATGATGAGGTGTTTGCTGGCATAAACAACCATACATATTTCAGAGACTATAATTTTACCCAGTGTTTCATATGGTTTCTTGAGAGTGGAATGATTTATGGACTATCAAAATACATCTCATTCTCTGCTGCCTTCCACACCAATCCACTAACAGCAAAGGATGTCAAGTATCATTGCACTTAGTCTTTTGTATGTAACTGCTTGAGAACACCAGTTGCCAATGTTTTTTTTTTGTCCATGATCCTTTAAACGATCAGTTTTGATGTTTCCCTCTTGACAACTATCAAAATCTCATTCTCATTTACTGTGTATAATGAGTTTATTAGTCTTAATAGTACGACAATGTGCTACATTTTTTGGCTTATAAAGCCATCATCAAGCAGTACATATTAACAGACATTTTCAAACTACTGAATTGCACTTTTATGTGAATTCATATATCACAATATAATAACTATTATCAATGAATTAATACAAGTCTCATAAATGTATTTATAATAAAATAAATTTAAGTTATAAAATACACTTGACAATGAATTAAATTGTTCATCATGTCTATGGTATTTGCTGTGCCTAAATATTGTTATATATAAACATTATTTATGTTGGTGCCCATAATCACAATTATAACGTTATAATTTGTAGTTATCTACAGGTGTTTCTTTATTGTAGTCAAATGTGTTTTATTTCTACTCATTTGATTTCCTTATGGAGCAGCTGCACTGTTCAGAACAACTAGATGTGATATTCTACAACGTTTATTCTGTGTTTTCTGCAGTCTGGTTTTCTTTATTTTATGAATTTCTCCACCTCTCACATTTCTGCATCGGGCTTTGTTGTGCATTACACTGCACAAAGTGTTGTATGTATTAACTGTGTGAAGTCAGGTACACTGATAATAGTTATTATGTTATAATGTATGAATTCATATAAAGTGCAATTCAGTAGTTTGAAAATATCTGTTAAATGTGTACTGCCTGATGATGGCTTTATAAGCTGAAACATGTAGCACAATGGCATACTATTAGACTAATAAACTCGATTATACACAGTAAATGTGAATGAGATTTTGATAGTTGTTAAGACATTCCCTACAGAACGGACAATACTTTGTAAGACGAGGCACCGACTAAATAATTTACATTAATATTACATCTACATCACGAGCCTCCTATACAATTTTTATATACACATAATATAGAATATTCCAATTTCTCTGTGGGAACACAACAAAATTACAAAACCAACGACTGACTCGATGATGTAAAACATCAATCAAACAATTTTATTCTTGTTTTATACTATAACTTCTGTTTTATATAATCTAATTTATTGTATTTTGATGTCAAGTATTTGTTATATAATTAATAATATTGTATCCAATTTTGCTAGTACTGCGGTTCAGTGGTGTATACATGTTAACCATGTATTTGCCTGATGATGGCTATTAATAGCCGAAACTAGGCACTGATCTTGATGTTAGTTGAGCTGTGACGGTTGTAAGACAGAAATTAATGAAGACATATGGGTTAACATGACAGGATGCATTCCTTAATGACTACCCTCTCTTACTGTCTCTACTGGCCTGGAACACTCACTAGCCCCCACCCTTCCCCCTATGGATCTGTTGATATACACATGAATGCTCACATACCCTATCCATCAAAGGGGGAGGAAGACTGTACCTATGAAACACTGACAACATTACCAATATTCACAAGGTGCAAAAACCCATGAGCAGAATCAGCATCAAAATACAGTTGTTTATTTTTCTAATTCTTGTTTTGAAGTTTTCTAACAATTGCAAAAGACAGTACTGACAATTAATGAAGTCTCAAGACTGTTTCAATTATGTAGGAGGCCAGTTATGTTTTTTCAACACACACTGATGCAAACTGCCAGATATGCGTGTTCAGTGTCGATGAAAACACATCTTTGCACTTGTTGCCCAGGCACAGTAACTGAAAAATTACATACTCATTCAGTTGAAGCTGTCACTTTACATACTTCTTGTGAGAAGTAGAGAAACTGCATTATATATGTCAATGGCATGTTGTATTTTTAAATAATACAATTTCCAAAATAAAATGTATATTATAAAAAAGTAAAACAAATGTATATCTTAAATATAAGATATGTCTCTTGCAATCAAGAGAAAGTCCAAACTCCTAATTCCACTACCCTGAATGAACAATGGATATGGTTCTGTTGAACTACTTTTATATATGTAAAATCAATCTAATAGTTTCAAAAACATTTTTCATTTCTGAAAAATATTTTTGAATACCCCAGACAATGGCACTGTAATGTGATACTCGAAAATCTGTATTTTAAACCAACATAAATTATATTCTGATTTTACATACACATTTTTAAATACATGACAGAGACTTTTAAATTATCAAAGAGTATCCCACAAAAACAATAAAAAATGTATAAGAAATAAATACATGTAGGGTTCATAAACATATGAAAATTCTCATACCTGGCACAAGCAACTTGGATTGGATTTGTTCTAGGAATACAAATGAAGGACCAATAACAATGATTTCAAGCAATCTTACTCTGTAATAAGCAGACATCACAAATAATGATTATGATATATATCTTACTAAATCTGTTTATGAAGCTTTGTGCTAGGGAGAAAACAGACTGATATGCTGGACAGAAAGTTCCACAATATATTTCTGATTTGTATTATCATTATTATGTAAATATAATGAAGAAGAATGTTAGGAAACATATCAAATGCCTACTCCGAATAACTTTTAACTGAAAATAATATAACTGAAAACTCTTTTGTGTACTATTTTAATAAATCATATGTTAAAGTGCATAATTCTGACTCCGTAACAACCTTAACCACAACCACCATCATCTAGCATTTCGTATCATAACAGTTTTATAGTATATATGTGTATAAAGTCAATTACAAATAACTTCACAAAGAATAACTACAACTCTGATGATTCATACCGTGACTGACAACTAGTAATATAAGATTCAATTTTACCACATACTAGCAGTTTAAACACTGTCCAAAATTAAATGTTTTTTCTCGTGGGAGGAAATTTTACTAAGGAGTAAAAAAAACAGATGTTTTCTATCCTCTGACTACTGAAACCAGGATGTGTTCTTAATTTCAGACTGAAGTTGGGTGAATGAGCTGTGGAAACTGGAAAACTTTTAAAGCAGATTATTATTATTATTATTATTATTGTTTGTTTACTTGTCTGCATTAATGCGTTTTTCCTCGAGTGCTTGCCTGTAATTTGTCTTTGACTTTATGTTGTGATTGTCCATAATGTAATTACTTGTATCTACACTGTGCTGTGTCTATAATTGGCCTTGCGGCTGTTGACTTGGCACATAAATAATAAAGAATTAAATTGAATTGAATTATTATTATTACCTTGAATGTACACTGTGCTCTGTCTGAAATTGGTCTTGCGGCTGTAGACTTGGGACATAAGTAATAATAAAGAACTGAATTATTATTATCGTCTGTACTCTATGTAGGTTGTATTTGGTGGACATTTTACGTGCACATGTTTATTTTTCTTTCTGCAATTACCCTCTCACCCTTCCAAAAATCTTTATACTCGTCAACATATGTCCAACAGACCCAACGAAAGCATATAATGACCTTTTTTCATCTCACACTCTGTGCTCACAAATATGAGAAAATGAGATGAATGTACCTCTGTAATGGAGTCTTTTGATACTGATTGACAAAGACAACTCAATCTGGCAACTTGATGCCCCTCTGTGACATCACAAACAGCTTGCCTCCATATTTTTGCAAAACAGTCCTCAACACAAAGCCTAATCTCCTGCAATGTACTACACAGTATTGGAAAATTCTCACAAATGTTTCTCTGAGCTTCACAATATGTGTATTTCTTTGTAATACTGACAAATGAATTATCTGATACTTGGTACATACTCTTCAGTCACTGCAGACTAAATGTTAATGGGACATTAGTATTGGAAATGTTTGCTAATACAAAGGATTGAGAACATACTCAGAATGTCTTCCAAGTATACTGTGCATTTTACCTTTAAAAAACTGGGCAATAACTTTTACTGGAGTTCTCTGTAGAAAAGGATGTAACACCACGTACTCCAATAAGTTCACTGACATTTAGGAGCATAATGCTGCCTCCACTCTCAGGGATGAAGGGTAAGCCAAGCAAGAAACCAGCAAAAAGTGGACATTATGTCCCAGAAAACAGTATTCTTCATAGTCACCGCTGTGTGTTATATGAATATTTATAAACATTCAAGGGATATTTGTGCTAAAAATTGTTTCGTGTTGAAATAAGGTATCAGGAAGTTAATAACCACAAAAAAAAATATGCTTTAGACATTGCCATTTATATATGTGATTCCAATTTTTGTAAGGGCCATAAACATATTTTTCAAGAAGTTTATAAAGTAACAATTTATTTTGAGGTCTAATTATTGATCATAAATGTCTTTGCTTACTCTGTCAGTTATTTTTAAAAAGGACATTCAAACTCTATCCACCAAAATTAAGACATTTTAATATTAAACTTATCTTTAACTCAGTTCATCCTAGTCCATTACACTAGTAATAGTATGAAAGAATATTAACATCGTTCAGTGTGACTGATAATTTTTTTTTTTAATCTTTCATCCTTTACACTTTTGGTTGGAGCAACCATCTTCAGGACATTATCAATTACCAACACAATGTGACCTAAACAACTGGATGACACTAAAGAGTCCTATTCTTCAAACAACAGAGCCACAATGTGGCATACATTCATCTCCCTTTAAAGAGAAGTATAAAGACACGAACCAAATTGGTTCTAGATTTTAACAAAAAGTTTTTTAAACAGTACTTTGTAAATAGACTAATTATAATAATTTAGAAATGTTTTAACAAATTCATGCACATATTAATAGTAGTTTCTCTATGTACTGATAATGACCTATGACGCTGTAATAGTAGTTTCCATATGTACTGATCTCCTTCTGAAGATTGTCGCTCTGACCGAAACATGTAAAGGATGAAAGATTAAAAAAAACACTACATTTATCAATCACACTCAACGGTGTTAATAATCTTTTATATATCAAGCTTATCCTTTGTCATATGGGAGGTGAAAATGAAACTGTATATGCTGCATAGCTCTTTCAACAAATATAACAAAAATCTACCTTATATCACCTTCATGAACATTAATTACCTCTTCTCCAGTATCCAAAAATACATAAACTAATTTATTCTTTGCTCATTTAATGATGATCTATTAACACTAAAAGTCACACAAAATTCAGTAATTACTAAATCCCCACCAATTAAAGGCTGACAGTTATTAGAATGTGCTGACAGTACAGGTGCATATGAGAAGTACTAAAGAGAAAAGAATACAAATTTATGTACAGCATGTGAATTCAGAATGATTACCAGGAGGTGTCAGATCATTTACTGTGAATATATTTAGAATCTGAGTGGCATGTATGTGGTCCCATTTTATTTACAACTATAAGCATTGCACAGCAAGCACCATGCAAACATACGAGAATTATTATAGCTGAAAAATATGTACTGTCCTATTCTGATAATTTGCAGAGTTCAAATACCTACTAAACTCATTTTCACATGAAGCAAAAAGCATGTACGTTATTTGTGCATCATACACATGGGCCTGGAAGATATTAAAAAAGTTGTATTTTTTCAAAATATGTTACATACCTGACACAGTATGCACTTATCTCTGCAGAACCATCACTGCCTATTAGCTGTCATATCCACAGTATGAAAGCTCATTAAATTAAACCTAATGTAACATCTGGTGCTATTTTAATGAGCTTGTTTTGAATGAAGAAACTCATCCCACTATACATAACTTCACCTTCTCATGAAACCGATGACAACTTTGTAGACTTGCATGACAATTTGGAGGTACTAAGATTTCAGAGTTTCATTTTAGCTGAACATGTTCAGTTCCGAAGAACAATTAAAATAATACATATCAAGTATCAGCATTAATTTTACCATACCCAAGTAGAATTCTTTCATGGTAATGCATCTGACATGTACAAAAGATACCTGGTTCAAATCTCAGCAGTGAGGTTTCTGTAATTTTCAGTCATGCTCTCCAGCAAATACCATCATTAACTTAAATAGGTCGTGTCTGCTTCCTTTGAGAACCCCCTAATTCAGCAGACATTATGAAGTCCTACAGTTGAGACAGCATTACAACATAAAAATAAAATAAAGAAGAATAAGAAGACAAAGAAATGCTACACAAATGTAACTTATTTTGACTGTGATTTAAATGTAATGTGCATTTCTTATTGTGAAAACTACCAGTTTCATTTTTGCATATATTTTATCATTAATTACAATACTTATTATTCGTTCTTATAACTTGGGTTTGTTGGCATTACAAACCAAATATGCACAAACAAAATGTGCTTTCACATCATGAGAACTTGCTCTCTCAAACTTTTTAATTTAAAAACAGGTTTAATATATTCAAATCAATTATTTATGCATACAAATGGAAGGCACATTTGCAAAAATTTGTTCAGCTGAATTTTATCTACTCGTAATCTACTTTAAGCCTTCTGTTTTTCTATAACTCAATACAATCTCCAAAAGATATTTGGAGGGGGGGGGGTCACACAATTATCCACTGAAATCCAGTAATATGTACTGAAACATGCACTCACAACAGAGACATGGAAATCAATCTTACATAGTCCATGGGAGTAATCTTTTCTGTGGAGAGGCATAAATGAGTGCAGCAGAGTATTCTTGTAATCTAAATTTCATTCTAAATCAACATTTTAGTAATTATGGTATGATCAGAATTACTGGGTTTTTGGACTTTGTCCATTGTCCAGTAGTTTTAAAACTGATCTTTATTGCATGCATCCTGTTGTGTATAGTTCGCTAAAAGGATATGATTTGAGGCAGTCTAGACAAAAATAAATTCAGAAAGTAAACAAGATAGACACTATCATGCCAACATCTGCTTTATTTTGCTGTTAATGACTTCATTTTTTAATAGAGGATGATGGACAAAGTCCAAAAATCCAGTAATTCTTGAGTGTTATACACCATTGACAGAAACCTTTAAAATCTACTTACATAATTTTGTTAAAATATTGGTTATTAATAATAAATTAATATAATAAAAATTAATTTCACACTTTTTAATAAATTACTGTAGATGATTATATCTACAAAGAATGTAATTATTAATTACAAAAACAGTCATCTTATTTTTAGAAGATGAATACTGTTGGTTAAGCATGTAAAATTTTGCACTTAAACATTTCCTGTCATTCATATCACATCTCTTTTCCGTCTCTGAAGACTAGAGTGTTTCACTTTTGTTTCCTTGTAGTCAAATCTTATTCAATGTTAGCATGCATGACAGATACCACTAACTTATAAATACATTCAGTTTACATATATACTGTAAAAAAACATACGAAATTATGATTTATAAACCAAACTACTTATACAGTGTTGAATTACATAATAATTGTAAATGATGAGCTAGGAAGGACATGGTAGGAAGTGACTATGGCCTCTTTTAATGTACTGTTCCTGCATTTGTCTTGAGGAGGTGAGGAAAATTACAAAAACCTCAGTCACAGTGCCTGGTCACTGAAGCACTTGTGCTAACTACTATAATGATGCTTGGTATCTGACTTCCTACATAACATTCTGCTGAAACAGACTAAACAGTGACCATTCTTTTTAACTGATGGAATGGTAATTATCCCTTTGCATAGCATAAAATAAAATTTAATTCTGTTAGCACTACATAGCATATTCTTAATACCCTTTCAATCCATCACCTTACGGACTGTGTATCTCTGATGGCACAGAATGTCCACAACTGGTCCAAATAACAGTAATAAAACTGTAGGACTACACTTGACACAAAGCATTTCCAAGCATGAACTGCATCACATAGAGAAGGAAAGCAAAGATGAAGGATGGATTGGCCAGGGAAGGGGGGAACAAATAACTGGGTTCTTTCCGCATTCACTATCCCTCAGTCTTCCACTTCCTCCCCATTTCTTGGCCAACAAACTAACCCACATTTGTATTTGTAATAGTCACTGAAGCTCAGAGAATTTTTACCTCATCTATACTCTCTCATAACAGAACCCAAACATTCAATGCTACTAACATCAAAGCCTACAAAGTAAATGCAATCATGAGCTGGTTCCATCCTTTCACAGCATGCAATCTGTTTCTCTTAAGACCATTTTTATGTTATCCTGCCATCTCCTTCTCAGACTTCCAAATGTCAAAGTGTCCCTTGCCTTCTGGACCCTACTGTTTCATCTGAACTGGCTGTACATTCCATTGTAATATTTTCTGACTTCGGTAACAATATCAGATGGCCAAATGTATGCTTACATATAACAGGATAATGCATACTCCTCTGTCAGCACTAGGAAACTGGCCTAACTGTAAGTCTGAACTGTCTGTATATGGGATCTGTTCATGTTTTACCTGTTCCCCTGTAACAATTATAATATACTATATTATGGAAAATATACTGATATTACAAGATTGAATGTGCTTCTCTGTCATATAAAATGAAACATGTATTGTAATTACTGAAGTTTTATCTAAGGAAATTGCATAAAGTTTCTTCTAAAAGACCAACAGTTATTTTGTAATAGAATTCTTGCTGGGGGAATTATGGTGGATGGTATGTTTTGCATTCACTTAAACATGGTAGAAAACATCTATGAATTCTGCTACAATACACTAAAATTTCACAATTATATTAAACTGAGTTAAATAAATGAGTGCTTTATCATTTATTAATACAGAATAAATAGCTTCATGTTCCACAAAGTCATTTCAATGATCTTGGAAGAGAAGGAATATAAATCTTGGAAGATTTATATTTTGGGCTCACTGAATAAGAACTGGTATAAATGATATAACTGTGTCAAGTTAAGCGAGAGTACTGACTGATAACTCTCTCAGCTATAGCCATGTCTACAGGGAAATCAAATTAAACAAATATGTCGCCACTATACTTACATTATATTGACAATGCACGTATAAGGAATATAAGCAGTATTACTTGAGAAAGAAACACAAGAGTGACAGGAACAATAACAGAAAGAAGATATAATTTACACATGACACATAATAAAGGCCATGGTGAAACTACATGCCATTGTTTTTCACCAGTACCCCCATCTATCAATCCTCTAAAAAAACTTTGTCCTTTCTCACTCTTAACTCTTACATAATCTATCTTCAAAATCAGTTACACCCTTTATGTAAGAATTAACTGAAGCTTTTTTAATTGTACAGACACACATGTTTTTGATTCCATTCTTGAAATAAAATGCAATGTTCACCCTTGAAATGACTCATTTCAAAACATGATTTGTAGAAAAGAAATACTCATCATTTCACACTCATACATTACAGGTGTATAGCACATTTTATGTTTTAGTTAATTTTGTCCCACTATCAGTACTCAGAAATCCAACTTCACAACAAGAACCAAGTATGCATTTAAGAACATAATCCTATAATTAAAACTGACATACATGGTACTCATTTAAATCAAATAATTATTCTGTCAATAACTGAAAATGAAGCAGACACAAGAGGAGCACTACTAATGACATCCCTCCTTCGCATAAAGAAACTAACACTAATGAAATAGCCTCATGGTGGTTTTGCAAATCACCTTCATCATATGTGTAACAGAAGCTTAAGAAGTAACATTACAATGAATGCTTGCTTGGTGCAATGCATTAGGACTTCATTGGACCACTAATAATTAACAAATAAGAACAATAGGGAAGGCATGGCACTTATGGAAGTGAAAGGACAATGGGAATGAAGGTGCAGAGATCTGTACAAGAAGTGCCTATATCATTACTCTACACATCAGTGCCAGGGCGATTTTTGTCACTCTTCATAGCAAAATATCGTCATCACAGATTACAATTACTGTAAATAGAAAATAGATGTAATGGTGGTCTTGTCTTCTGAAAGAATAATCTGATATACCTGAAACAAAATAATGCACACAGAGAACATTACATCATCTTTCCTAAAGAAGGTTGCAGCTGAATAATCAGCACTCCTGCTTTCTATATGGGGAGATATGGGGTTCAAATTTCGGTCTGGAGATCGGCTACTGGCAGGTTTTTCTTCAGTCCCCCCAGGAAAAAATCGACAATAGGATCTAAACTGACTATGTAATTTTCTTCCACATGAACAATTCTCTCATTATTTGATGCTACATTAAGCTACTGATAGTGTCACTAAATAAAGCTAAGGTAAAGCTATCCCAGTAACAGGCTGTGGAGGCCCACAGGGTTATGAGACATTGAGGCCATGTTTCGTAGACAACTGGTTCACAGTGGCACTGAAGTCAGCCTTATGCACTGGGTGCCCTTCACCCCCAGGAAGATTCCTGGTACTCACTTCTGTCAGAGATTGAGTCAACCCAAGGCCATAATGCAGCTGGAAGGTTTAGGTCAACTGAGAACTCCAATGACCTCAACGGGAATAGAAGCCGGGACCTTCCAGCCTTTAGCACAGTGCCTCAAACACCTATGTTACTGTGTGCCCCGCACACCCTATCATTAAATAAACCAAAAATAAATCACTTCCCTTTGCAGAATGTACAATTCAAAACATAATTTCTTTGAATGTGCTTGCTGTGAATCTATTAGGGGACGAATTTCCATATAGAATCACTACATCTTGATGTATTCTCAGCTGCAAATGGAAATGTCCTCCAGAAATGGGGATAGCATCAGGTATTTGGAATATGCAACTTGAACAGATGACATCGGTTGCTGATCTCCTAACTTGAGGATTAGGCAAGAACCTAAGAACTTCTTGCAATAAAACAATGCCTTTTATTATTTGAGGTTCTGTGCTTATGAAAAATTCTATTCTCTGGGACATAAAACAGTGCAGCTTGTTGAAAATCAACTGATGTTTTGGAGTAACACGACTTTCATTGCACTATCTGGTGTTATATCCCAGATAACAGAACTCTTCCAACACTGCCTTGGTAAGAACCCACCAACGCATAGAACTGGATGGATTCTTTTGAACGACCTTGTCAGCAGAGAAATTACATGAACTTTGGAAACTGGAATATCAAAAATATGTATAGGTAAGGCTTGTTGGCACATAACTGGCAAATTACTGGATTTACCGGAAGTATAATTCTAAGGTATTCTGTGAATCTTTGCAGGAGTCAACAGTATTTTTGATGATGTGATCTCAACTCCACATGCAAACACATAAAAAGGGACAACCACCCATTTTGAATGTCCAGGATTACATATGCAAAATACCTGCAGCTACTCCCTACAGTTGGAAGACAGCAGGAGGAGGCAAAAAACAAGCAAGTATTAAGATCAAATGATGATATATTGGGCCACAGAACACAACACATCATGGGAGATGAGGAATCAGAATAAAAGAGTTTCAGAATCACCTGTATCACTCACCTGTAGGAGATACAAGCTATTTCTTCTTGGTTGGATTTCGCTGTGGAGTGGAAGGTCGTCCAGAGTTCACACCACTGTAATGATATTTGGCTTTCTTCTCTGATGGTTTCAAGATCTATATATGAAACCGGGAACTTATCTATTTTATCATAATATTATTAAAGTTTATCAATTAATTTTACAATTTAAAAAATACAGAGGAGAAATTCTATGAATAGCTTATGCCCACTCTCCTTCAAATGCTTCAGTCAACATTATGAAACTACAAAGAACTGAAAATAATCATGCAATTTAGCAATTCCCAATCATTCCAATCTGTAAGATGCAGCCTCAAGGTGCCATGCTGTTTTCATATCTGTCATTTTAAACATATCGCATTAGAAGTCTTTCCTAGGAAATCTGTACGTATATTTATGGCATACTCCCATAAAATATTCCACATTTCTCCATCAATTTTGCCATCAAATGGGATAATGATTAGAGATTTCATGTGGCTGCAAAGTTCTTTTTATTGTATGGAAACATTATGAACAGAAGTTGTACATTTTTTTAACATTATGAGGTTCTAGAGCCAAAACACATTCAAAAATAAGAAAGGCCACCATGTTTGCATTACTGCGGGTATGTGGTCAGAGAAATATTTAAGACCAACTTTCTTGATATCAGGCATGCAAAATAAGGAAAATCCACACCCTCATATCTCATTCCACAGAGATGTAATGTAATGTAATGTATGCAAGGGGTGGGCCATAAAAAATAACTGGCCCCTGCACTGCGACCTTCAATGATCTATAGTGCTTCCCCTTGGATTAGCCCTTTATTAATCCTACACTTTTAATAAAGTGCAGGACCCTGCTTTCAAAAGAGAGACACTGTGAACCCATAGGTATAAATGTGCGTACAGGTCCACAAAAGGTACAGAAAGTTATGAAAATTATGATGAAGCTTAGAATGGGTAATGCTGCCAACAACATATAGCAAATAAGCTGTGCACAAGTGCCAACCATGTCACATATAAACCATGGACTGTTTACATCACCATAAATACACCACACACTGTTACCAACCTTGACATGAATGAGCTCTGCACCCCAATCTTTTGTTCCATTTTTTAAGAAAAATATGTGTGGGATATTGAAGAAAATTAATAATACAGCTGTCTGTTGTTTGTCATTTTATTTTTAATTTGCTTAGTGGGGGGTGGAGTCCAACTGGGTCCACTCAGCGCGGCAGCCACTGATTGGCCTATTGTAGCCTGCCCCGGGTGATTATGATGATGGAGAATTTGGTGGAATGAAGATTGGCACGAGAAACCAAAGTACACGAAGAAAACCTGCCCCAGCGCCACTCTGTCCACCACAAATCCCACTTGACCAGACCCGGGATCGAACCCGGGCCGCCGCCGCCAGCGACTAACCGCTTGACCTATGATGCAGCTTTGTTGTTTGTCATAATAAATACCGAATTCTTTCTGCATTCAAAACTATTTTAATTTGTTACAGGTTCCTGAATTACCTATTTTATGAAGCCCACTGTAACACATCTCCTAACTAACTCTTTGACTGGCGCGAAGGGTATTTAAATCCCACCCCTGTCCTGGCAGGCCCTTTAAACCTTATGTCGCTAAAATTCATGTAGTTACTTTTTCCTAAACAACTTCAACAAAAATTGGTTTTTAAAAAAGAAATTTTCAGGAACTAATTAAAATACAATATTTTATGCAATAAATGCCTTTCCATACCTCTTTATTAGTTTTTCTTCGTGTGATAAACATTGAAACATGAAAGTTTGCGGAGAGCCACACCACAGCCTGCACACATGATACTTGTTTCTTTTCTAATCTTGTGCTTAGCACTCACGCCACACTTTCTCAGGGCACCATTCTTCTTGTTACTGGGAGGAACATGGACCATTTTGTGAATTTTAAAGCCACCCTCTATACGATTTACTGGCTTTTCACTGGTGGTCTTTTCAAGGTCGAGGGCGGAGGCGTGACTGCCGCAATACATTCGTCATCCACTTCATTCCTTGACTCTTCTGCCTCTCCACCCTGTTTGTTTGGTTCAGTCATTTTTCTACACAGTCCAATATAAAATCTTTGAATCTGTAATTTCTGTTTTTGTATTTTTCGTTTGTTGTGTTCTTTTTGAATAGAATGAAACTATTCAACTGCAAAGACATGTTGTGTCCATACCATGGGTGTGAAATGGGTGGCCTAGTGGACAAATATTCTTCAATTTCAGGGCGTTTGTCGATTCCTGTCATGAACACAATTCCTAAGTATGTCCAGATTTCATCTGATGTGACATAATTGTAATTGTGTTTTCGAGAGTGAGGAGCTAACTCATGTGTGTTGAAGTGCTGGTGAGCATAGCGATTGGTTTCAGTTGTGATGTGATTTACCAAGTCGTCATCCAGAAAAAATTTTAATCCATGAAAAGGGATGCATTTTATGTGTTATATCAATTTTGATCCCGAAACTATTAGCAAATGGAAATATTGGGGGTACAATGTCTCCGTACGTTCATGAGATGGGCGTGTCAGGCACCGCACTCGTGGTAGGTAAATGTTCATGATTACTGTCTTGTGGATCATTGTCTATCACTGTATTATTGTCACTATCAACTTCATCCAATTCAGGAATCATTATTTCATCGCCACTATCATCATCAGAACAAATCTCGTTCACAACATTTTCCAGCTGGTCTGTAGGAACACGAAGACACTTGCTGCAAGAAGCCATGGTGAAACTGAATGAATGTGAAATATTTTCTGACCTTTTCCTTCTCAGAGGGTTCTGACAGTAATATAGACCCCCACAAAGTTTACAAGGGTTCTTTACAAACATGCACAAAAACTATCATATATATGTCTTTGGTTGATGAGTGCCAAGAGAGCAAAGAAGGGAAGAGATTGTCAAAGCGTTAAAACACGCCCGCGCCAGTCAAAGAGCTAAACAAATCAGCAATGACTAAAGTAGGTCAAGAGAGGTGAATTTCTCATGTGATATTATTCTGTATTGTTTTATCTCTGATGAATCTACAGTGAATATAGTAATATACCTGAAATGAACACATAAGTGTCTCATCCACCGACATCATGCCACCTGCATTGTCAAACTCTCCGCAATAATTAGGTGCTGAGAAGAGTGTTACTAACTGGCGTTTTGCAAAGAACTCATATCCATCTTCCACAACCTGCAACACAACCAAACTGTAGATATATAAAGGTAAATATCATCAACACTGCAGTTACCTTCACGTGTTGGATGCTAGCATATACTGCACATGGGGTAGCGACCAGAAGATGGATAGTTTCCTTTCAATAGTAAATCCTGTTTCATTCATAAAGGAACATAAACTTACACACTATGACATATGATGATCACGCCTGCTATACTAAGCGCATCAGTGCTGATGGATTAAATCTAAATCTCAAGTAAGCAGAGTAGATTACAGTAATTACAATACACCAGTGACTAATATTTTAATATTAATGTAAAGACTGCTGCTCAATTATCCTTTATCTCATGATCAATTAGATGATGTAATAACAGTAATACACTCCATGTTGTGTGGTTATTGTCTCCCTGTCCCATTTCACTACCTTATTTCTCACTATTTACCTTCATATGACATGTTTCAGAATGTAAAAGACCATCATCAAGCATATTTCTTGTAAGGTGAGAAAGTGTTTATGTTTCATTAAGTGTCAGACCACAAGAAGCAGCACAACAATGTACCTAAAGTTATGAAAAAACATTTTTGTCACTTAACAGGTTACACCTTAACTTTTGTACAATTTTATATTTAATTAGCACTTCACTTAAAAAACAAAAACAAAGAACTCAAAGAATATGGAAAACACTGTTAATCAAGTGCAACAGGATGCTCAAATACAGTGCGTTCAACCATCGAGGAAACTGGGGAGTGGCCTGGGTTGGGTAAAACATTTTTCACAGAGTGCTGCTGTAACTGCCGATTACGGAATGAGTAAGCAGTGCTGATAAATGCGCGCATTCTCACTAGCGTAGAGTGGATGGATCATTTCTCCACAACTACTGTGCCCTTCCCCGCAAGCGAGAAAGTGTCACATAATTTATTTATGTGATGAGTGACATGTTTTCAAGCAGAAGGGGGTCACTTCCAACACCTGTTATAAAGCACAGTAACTTTGTTATCTTTTTACAGTATTCATATAAATGTGTGCATGTACAGAAACTGATGTGAGGGAATCACTAACAAAGCTGCAATCTTGCTAGCGGGCAAGGGCACAGTAGTCGCGGAGAAACGAGCCATCCACTCTACACTAATGAAAGTGTGCGCGTTTATCGGCGTTGATGACTCATTCCGCTATTGGCAGTTACAGCAGCAATCTGTGAGAATTGTTGTATACGACTCACGCTGATCCCCCGGTTTCCTCAATGATTGAACGCCTTGTAGTATACTAACAAGACAAACTTGGAAAGTACATCCCCACAAACCAATCATAATTATTCTGTTACATCAGACTTCCTGTCAGTCACTAGTGCCAGTAGGTTGTAACACTATCTTACTCAGGTATCTGAGGGTTATAAGGACTATGTAAGATAATGTCTCTCATTGCTGGAGTGGTCAGAGCACATTTAGTTCAACTTCAACACTACATTAGCTCTGTATCGCTATAACCACCAACCTATGTGGAAATCTACCACCTTCTGTGCAGATAAAGTTTAATTAACACGGTTATAGGAGAGTTTGTATCCTTAAAGTGGTTACTTTCAGATTATACCCATATTTTCTTTCAAAAGCACAGACAGTAGGTAAAGAGGGCAGATTTCTTTAAACTTCTTCATACTGAAGAGTCAGATGAATTTGGTATGACAGAAGAGCTGTACTGTGACACACAGTCTGAACAAGAGCTTGATGGCAGGCACACTGAATCAGAGGACTGCCAGGACATTGCTAATATTAACTGGAATTGACTGGCAATGCTCCTATTGCACATCAGTCTATTGGAGAACAAAGTGGGCAGAACAAAACAGCTGTACTGCATTGAGTCAATTGTGACCAATAATTCTAGAGGAATCAGTTATTTCCAAGGCTTGGCAATACATCTTCTATGCAAGATGCAGAACTGGAGGATATCTATATTAATATTAGACCTTACTATCCAGATGAGTCATGGTCAAAGAGGAAGTGTTGTTACAAAAATTATAAATAAAAAAAAAACAAATATGAGAACATCATTCCCATTTTTATTAAAAAAACAGACCAATCCTTCTTTTCTTGAAAATGATGTGTGATGGTTTTTTGTGTATTTTAAACCAGACAGAAAATAAAAATCCATCCCATAAGAACTTCCCAAATATGAGATCTTTGAAGCTTAGAGAAGTATTTGACATTCTAAACTTAAAGCTAACTGAAACTGAATTAACTATATAAATGCTGCATGATAGATTATAATTTTCATATGGAGGTAGTGCAATTTATGGTCTCTCACATGTTTTTTAACTCATAACTGTAAACCAAATACTTTGCAAAATACAGGCTTTTCCTAACATTCACATGGCCAAGAAAAGCAGTCTGGCATCTTCAGAATAATGCATCACAATTTAATTCAGCCCTAACAGGTTAAGTAACACTAGAATTCTTATTATGAAAAGTTCTCTAACATTAAGGTAGGAATACAGCACATTCCTTTGGCTAGAATCCTATATCATACTCCAACATTTATCTTGTAAAATATACAGATTTTATTCAATGATGACCAGTGGTGAGTGAACTGTGTACTTACGTAATTAGCCCCCGAAGAACCCTTGTAGGGGTACTGTGACATTTCCTTTCTTTGGTAAGTAACATCTCATTACTTTCCCACATTCATGCTTACCTGGTGTGCCCGACAGATGAGGTCAAGATCGTGTCGATTGAGGAACTTGCTAACTACATCTGCACCAAATGTGAATGACACTCCACGGTCATTCTCACCCCAACCCTGGACATCCTTATCAGGATCTGACCACAATAAGTCACATAGCAATCCTGATGGTAAACAGAACAAAACAAAACAATGCAACAATTTCATTAATGTGTCTCTAGTTAATTACGATGTCCTTATAATAAATTTTCATTTTTATGAGCTCTACAGTAATTAATATTGCAAAAATTCAATACTCAAACTATCTTTATGAAGGAGTACAAGAAGCAACCAATCCTCTACTTCTAAATTAGTTTATGTCTTTCATTTCACGAGCTTTTCTCACAGTCAAAAAATGTATCAATAATATAATAAAGTATAATTACTTAGCAGCAGATAAATTCTAGCACTAAATGTGGGTCTTGGATGCACAACCCTGGAACCAAGAGTCTCATGCCTGCTGAATGAAGTAGCTACAAAATGCTGACATATCTTTGAGAAAAATGTGTTCCAGTCTCCAAATTTTTCCTTGTACCCTGAAAAAAATCTTAATGCACAATATCTGCACAGGGTTTATGAGATGGAAACAAAGAATTCTAGAAGAGTTTATCTTTCTGTTCACAATGTCAGGCCATGCAAAAATACACTCATGATCAACTACCAACACTCTTGACTGATTTTAAGGTGTACCAATTGCAAAGGTTACTTAGGTTGGGTTGAAATGAGAAATAACATGACAATAATGACCGAAGGCCAAAAATCAAACCTCTGATTATCATGGAGAGACTGTGTTCTCTGGCTTTGATCTCAACTGGAGGTCTCACAAATGTGTAACAACACTGCTAATCATTATACCACAACATTCTTAATGTCATTACACAGCATGGGTTGGCATGGGCAAATACATTAGTCCACAGGCAACTGCTCAAAATATACTTGCAGCATAAAGAAGTAAGTAAAAAAAAGTAAAGGTATCCCTCTAACAATGGCCGTGCCATAGCTCAAGCGGTTAATCGCTGGCTTCCCACCGCGGCAACCCGGGTTCGATCCTGGGTCTGGTCAGGTGGGATTTGTGGTAGCCAAAGTGGCGCTGGGGCAGGTTTTCTCAGAGTACTTTGGTTTCCCCTGCCAATCTTCATTCCACCAAATTCTCCATTATCATAATCACCCAGCCCACAATAGGCCAATGAGTAGCTGCCATGCCGAGTGGACCCACTTGGACTCCACCCCCCCACTAAGCGAATTTGTATCCCTCTAACAGACCGTGGAGGCCCATAGGGTTGTCAGATGTTGAGGTTCCTACATTATCTAGACAATCAGCTCAGAGATGGTGGTAAGGTTGTCAACCCTACGTCTTGGCCGCCCTTTACACCCAAGATTATTCCTGGTACTCATTTCTGTTAGAGGCTCAGTCGACTACAGGGCCATAGTGCGGCTGGAAGGATTAGGTAAACTGAAAAAATACACTTCATCAGGATTTGATTCCGTGACCTTCCGGCTTGTAGCATAGTGACTCAACCAACTACGCTACCGTGTGCACCCACTGGCAGCATCAAAAATAATAAAAGATTAGCATAAGATACTCCATGTAGATCCACTAATCTTGGTTTAACCTTTAAACGCCGGACTTGGAAATAGTGGTAAGCTTGAGCTGGCCGGAGTTTATTTAAATGCCCGTTTCTACTATTTCCTATTAGGCGCTTAATCAATTTTAAGCGTTGTGTTTAAAAATGCTGTATTTTGCTCAATTTTTATGATAAATGGATGGTAATAACTTTGTTTATATCAGCAAAGAACAGAGTGTCGCATATTATAATGGAAGATTTGAAATTTTTAATACAAAATGTTATACTCTATTTTCAATTTTTTGTTTTATTTTTGATGCGTACTGCAAAAATGTTTTCCCAGTTCTTCACAGAGTTGTTCTGCATTATAAATTCATTTCTGTTTGTAACACTTGACGAATTTTAGCAGTCCCTGGTGTCATAAAACAGATGGAAGCAATAAAATCATTTTGTCTTCTGCTAGCCCTGCTTACACGCTTCGGATTTTCGAATCTTTTGACTGAAGGACAAAAGAATGAAAGCATGGCTATTCAAGAGAAAGCTAGAGGGGTCCCTTCTACAGTGCTAAGACCTTCTGTTAGAGCTGCAAAATTTTATTGCCCCTTCTATTTGAATGAGCAGCCAGCTGCATCGTGGCTAAGATACAGAGTGTGATCTGTTTTCTGTGCGTTCGTAGTGAAATCGAATACTGTAGTATAATTTCAGCCTATATATACATCCAGCAGGTAACAACAAAAAAGGTATGTACATCGAATTTTACAATATATTTTTAACATACCTATCTGCAGAATCTGCAATAAAATTACTGGATCGTGGATAAGTTTTGGCATAACTCATACGTATATTTTTATTTGCTGTTGTTCATTTAGGTATCAATTTAATTCCTCTATTAGGGTTTTACTCAAGTCTGTCTGGTAATTACTACATTTAAAAATAAATAGTTAGGACTGTGCATGTGCTTCCACTAGCGGTGTGTGTGCGCGCGCTTCCACTAGCCGAGTTTAAATGCCTGACTGGCACAAAGGGGGTACTTTTGCCATGACAACCTTACTCATGACTGGCACATGTATAACTTAACAAGTACAGTGAATTTCCCAAGGTTAAAAGACACATCTTTTCTGTTAAAGCTGCAAGTATTTTCTTTATTCACTTATTCAGCCTCCATACTGAAAAATTAGCTCCATCCTGAAATAAGCTCTTAAAAGGTGAGCTAAACATATAAAATATACATGCTTGGCCCATCAAATTAGAAATGGAGGTACCATTAACCTTTATCGGACGAACGTCATCATATGATGTCGTTAAAAGTTAGGGCAGCTGACCGAACGTCATCATATGATGTCGCGGATTCCACGCGTGTAAGGTTTTTTTGATATTATATTAAAAATATAAATTGTTGTTCTATTTACATGATTTTTGGTCACCACCTTTATAAGGAGACAGCCTTCGTTCCTGCATGATCTAATGTAATCTAGGGACGTCATATGACGTTAAAAGTAAGGACAAATTTGAGAACGACATCATATGATGTCGCGCATTCCACGCGTGTAAAGATTTTTTTAAATTAAATTTAAAATATAAATTGTTCTTCTATTTACATAATTTTTGGTCACAACTTTATAAGGTGACAGCCTTCCCTCCTGCGTGATCTAATGTAATCTACCGACGTCATATGGCCGAACGACCTCATATGATTTCGCGCACTGCACGCGTGTAAAGATTTTTTAAAATTAAATTTTTGCTTTACTTACGTGATATATGTTCACCATCTTCATGAGGAAACAGCCTTCCCCCCTGCGTCATCTATGGTAATGTGGCCTTCGTATGGTACTGCCGAAAAAATCCGAAATGCAGAGTCCGACGTCGCAGCTCACGCACTTCGTACAAACACTAGACCGCTTCCCACGCGAAAAGCACACACGACACCTCAGTTGCGATTTAGAGGAAGCAGGCCAGTGATGTCGAGCTGCAGTGATATTTATCCCCGCAGCTACACCGGAATAATTATTCACACCTCTCCAGCCACACTGGTCTGGCGGTCCCCAAGTTGCCGACGAAGGTGATGACCCGTCGTCCGCGGAATCAGAATTCCAACTTTGCTCGCCCCTATCATAATCTGTGTCACTGAACAGCTCTTTCTCAATTTCAGGCATCAGAAGACCAACCTTCCACGCCACATTCAGAATCGGTTGAATAGCAGTCCGAATCTGTGTCATTGAACATCTGTTTCTCATTTCAGCATTTTCCATACGACGTCGTCGTGTATACAGATCTCTAGCAGTGCTAGCAGTGAATCTCTGTGCTTAGACCACGATAAGAAGCCATAAATCTTAACCTCGAGCCCACACATACAAAAATCTCATTCACGACTTCTCTGAACCCAATATCTGCTTCATGATGTCATGGGTGGCTAACTTTATATTGCGATGTTTCAAAATCGTTACAAACACAATGGTTTGACTGCAATGAATGAACGAATCACCGATCTGGCAACACCATATTCCGAGAATTAACTTCTGTGTTTATCTAACACATTAGGCAGCGAGGAATTTCAGACGCCTACAGTCGTGCATTGCGACATTTCCCATACGATAAATAAGCTACAACAAGAGATACCATTGAATGTGAAGTCGCCACAAGGACTTACACTGCTAAAACGCATGGTGCAGAAAATGTATTACACTGCTAGAACGCATGGTGCAGAAAATGTATGAATTTCGGGAAATTTTATTTTGGGAATCAGTGTAAAAATTTTTTTACAGATATTAAAATCTGTAAATTAGAATATCTGATTCTATATTCTTTCTACATTAAAGGAGCGTTCATTTCGTTCGTTTATCATAAAAAATGTAGAAATCACACCATTTTTAGAAACATGCTTACAATTTCATTGCTCTAGAAGGGCGGGCATTTAAATAAACTCCATCCAGCTGCCCCTACCGGAAATTAAATGGCCCGTCCGATAAAGGTTAAAGGCAATGATTGATCAATCATGGCCATCTAATAGGTATTAATGCTAATGTCAGGGCTCACTTCTTCCAATGCTGACAACAGATCTGAATTCAGAGTTGTTTCCACATCTCTTTTGCTGGAATGCTAAAAGATATGACAGGAGAGAAGTGAAACTGAGAGGAAAGATACCTTCAGCAAACACACTCACCTGTGTCTGGGACGTCAGTGGGTCGCATGATGCGTCGGATTTGTTCCATGCCCTGCAGATCTGGACTCAGTCCTCCATGGCAACAGAAAATCTTTTCATCAATAATGGCCGCAATTGGCAAACAGTTGAAGCAGTCAGTGAACGTTTTCCACAATTTGATGTTATAGCGGCGCTTACCTGTGACAAACAATTGTTAGTATTATACAACGGTGACCTTCAAACTAGATGACACATGAAGTTAAACTTACAAGAAAACAAATATATAAATATATACAAAGAAAGCAAAGAATGTGATTTAGGAGCCTGTAAAGTTGATGGAAAGGAGAGAGAGAAGGAAAAAGTGCACATTATAGGTGCTATAAATGAAGCATGTTGCAAGTTGGTTCATTTGACATAATTATACAATATGTACTGTGAAGACCAATGGCAAGCGGAAGATACTGGGTACATAAAAAATGATGCACTCGAGGCACTAACAAAGAATAAATAATGGGAGGCACATATAAATGAACTAATAATTCCACATGAAGAATGACATCAGTCTGGTAGTCAGAAATGCTTGAATGTATAGAAAGTAAAAGGATCAGAACAAATGATTCACATTCGCCATTCATACTTCATAAATTTATTGGGAAATTTCACTGAAATTCTGCCTACAAATTTCAAAATGCAGAACAGTTAACAGTATCCAACTTACATTCATCATAGAAGCCATATATCCTGTTAATACTGGCACATTCATGATTTCCTCGGAGTAGGAAGAAGTTCTCAGGATATTTTATCTTGTAGGCAAGCAACAGACAAATTGTCTCAAGAGACTGCTTGCCTCTGTCTACATAATCTCCAAGAAACAAATAATTTGCTTCAGGTGGAAACCCACCATACTCAAACAAGCGTAGTAAGTCAGTGTACTGACCGTGAATATCACCTACAAAAGAAAATGAAGTTTCATACACAAACTACTCAGAACTCAAGATCAATAAAACATAAAATTATCCCAAAAATGTATGAGACGACCACAGCTTGATGTTCCAGGACCCCAAATTCAAGAATGGCCTCTACTTACATGTATTGGGTTTATGGGTTCCTTTCTTGAACAACTTACAAAGGAAACATATTCGTGAATTTATATTACAATATACAAGCGTCTCTTAACATTTCAAAATATCCTCCCTTCGAACTCATACCTACATACTAAAATATGTAAATATAATTGAACTCTTTACCCACCACAAATTTTCAACGGTGCTTCTAGTTCAAGAAGTATTGGCTGTTGGAGAAATATCTCACGAGATTTGAGGCACAGTCCTCGCACCTCGGCTTCAGTCATCTGCACGGACTTTCCTGGGCGACATCCCCTAACTATAAAGGTGATTAACGTCACTTTATTATGCTACAAATACAAAAGTACTGTGAGTACTTAACAAATCAAACATCCCGTCTACGTAATGAATACTGCACTTGACGTCTGCATTAAATGCAACCCCATATACCTCTTTTAAACCGCTACACAAAAATATATGATTAACTCGCTCATAGTACTTATATTTTGGTTCAATTATTGTAAATTATACTAGTATTCCGTACATACAACGAACCTTCGAGGAGTCTTTGAATAAGGCTGTCTACGTTCAAATCAATGTCCACCATCTTTCCTGTGGTTTCAGGCTTGAAATGGCACCATCGATAATATATCGATTGAGTACGCAACTGGCGACAGGCAAGAATATCAAACGCCATCGAGGGAATCGAGGGACGTTTGAGCCTGAATAGCTCAGTCGGTAGGGTCGGTGGCAAGTGACATAGGGACTATGGCCTGGATGGCCAAGAGGCAAGAAAGCTTGGGTTTGATTCCCAGCTAGGACAAGAGGTTCTTCTGCTCTATAACGTTCCAACCGGCCATGGGGCCCACCCAGCCTCATATACAATGGATACTTTGGGACTTTTTCCCCAGGGGTAAAGCAGCAGGGACATGAAGCTTGCTGTTCATTTCCAGCTAGTGCCTCAATGAAGAATGGTGGAGCTACACCTCCACATCACCCACAAGTGTTCATGCCATGATGCGTAATTAATTAAAACCCAGGGATAACTTTACCTCTTACCTTTACTTCACTCATTCCTGCAAAAACCCGTTTTAACTACGCATTCCTTAAGAGTATTTTCTCATACACATAAATGTAACTACATTTCATAATAATGAGTATTAATTACAAAAGGGATTAATTCTGTTTGTTGTATTTTAGTGTCCTGTTGCACTGATTTTCATCCATGATACGTATGTATTGGCTGTCTTGTAGTGCACTCAATTTCATGTCACTTTTTACTACATGTTTCGGCAACATAGTGCCATCTTCAGGTTCGTTATTTACGCTAAGCTATTACATTGTTTGCTATCTTGTGTCTTTCATAAAATTATTTTGAAAGTACTGTGTCTGTGATGTGTCCTTCCTTTTTGGCTGCGAGCGTTGTCAGCCAAAAAGGAAGGACACATCACAGACACAGTACTTTCAAAATAATTTTATGAAAGACACAAGATAGCAAACAATGTAATAGCTTAGCGTAAATAACGAACCTGAAGATGGCACTATGTTGCCGAAACATGTAGTAAGAAGCGAAATATGAAATTGAGTGCACTACAAGACGGCCATTACATATGTATCATGGGGTTCATTCATAAAATATTTCTGATAATTACCACAAATTCTCTTAGACTTACAGCCTTTGTACTTGTGCAACTGAGATTGTAAGGACAGAGCTTTCACTCAAATAGTCGGATCCTAATCCCTGCTACACTGACATGTGGTGAGGCCCACTCCACCTTGCTAACGCTTTTGACTGTGTTAATTATGAGATATTGACATCTAAACTAGAGTATTATGGAGTCCGGGGTTGTATATTAAACTGGTTCAAATCATATCTATGGGATAGAAAACAGTGTGTGTACATCAAAACAAATGATGGTCAGGACTATTTTTCATCTCGGGAAAGAGTTAAACAAGGGGTTCCGCAGGGGTCGGTTTTTGGACCACTTCTATTTATTATTTACATTAATGATTTGCCTCCATATATTAATAAATTGGCTAAAGTTTTTCTTTTTGCTGATGATACCAGTGTTTTGGTTACTGGTAATAATCATGATGAGCTTAATTGGTTAGCTATTACTGTTTCCAGAACTTTTGAAAGGGCAATCAATATATTGTTGGTCACAAGTATTATATTTTTGGACATTTTCCATCGTCTTGTTTCTTTCTGAAAACACAATGTTTTGGAGACTGGATTCTGTCCCCGTCCTCAGGTAAAATCTACTCAGTTGGGTCCAACAGATAGAGCTCGACAAGAGGATGGATAATGTCCAGAGATACTGTATAGTACTTGTAGCAATATACCAACTTTTAGATCTTTTATTGTTGAGTGTTTGACTGACCATGTTGAGGCCACTATCTGAAGTTATTTGTTTTACAGCCATAAACATCAATCATGAATCATTTTAAAACTTCTTGTGTGAGAAGCAACATGCATATTTTTTAAAAATATGTTCACTCTTAATTGAAAGTTTTGTCAAAATAGGCTGATCCTTGGTTCCT
>NW_019718288.1:475590-475760 GCF_002891405.2 Cryptotermes secundus
CCCCCCGAGCCAATGTAAGTATGAAAAATATCCCCCTACTTGTTACTTTACAACAGCATGGAAGCTCTTCTCTTAAATTCTAATGCTTTTCCTCTTTCCCCATAACGTTCTGCTGTCTCTCTGTAATTAATGCTGAAGCTGAAACTAGTGACCACAGACTGCTGTGAGAG
>NW_019718289.1:0-750 GCF_002891405.2 Cryptotermes secundus
AGCAAGCAAGTTAGCAAATCAAAACTATGAAGTTAGCAACGCAAATCAAGCAAGGTATTAACGCAAAGGTAGCAAGCTAGCATCGCAAAGCTAGTAAGATAGAAACGCAAAGATAGCAAGCAAGCAAAGCAAAGGTAGCAGGCAAGGACAATAATCTAGCAAGTTAGCAACCTAAAGCTACCAAGCTAGCAACCCAAAACTAGAAAGCTAGAAACGCAAATCTAGCAAGCTAGCAACTCAATGCTAGCAAGTTTGCAACGCAAAGCTAGCAAGAAAGCAAAGCAAAACTATCAAATAGCAAGGCATATCTAACAATCTAGCAAACTAGCAACTCCAATCTAGAAAGGTAACAAGCTTGCAACGCATATCAAGCAATCTAGCAAGCTAGCAACGCAAAGCTAGCTAGCTAGAAAAGACAAGCTACCAAGGTAACAACGCATATCTAGCAAGTTAGCCAAGGAAACCTAGCAAGCTATCAACGCAATGTTGGCAATCTAGCAAGGCAAAGCTGGCTAGTTGCAACGCAAAGCTAGCAAGCAAGAAACGCAAAGCAAGTATACAAACAACGCAATGCTAGAAAGCTAGAAACGCAAAGCTAGCAAGCTAACAATGCAAAGCTTGCAAGCTAGCAAAGAAAAGCTAGCAAGGTATCAACGCCAAGCTAGCAAGTTAACCAAACAAAGCTAGCAAGCTAGCCACGTAAATCTAGCAAGCTAGCAAGGCAAAGCTGGCAAGTTAGCAAAGCAAAGC
>NW_019718290.1:0-4294 GCF_002891405.2 Cryptotermes secundus
TTTACAATTAAGTTTATTTCAGTCCAGTGTGACATATAATGCTTCTTCCACTTTAGCACTTAGTCACCCAACATGTTTCTATTCATAATGAATCATCATCAGAGGTATGCCTCTACGATCAGGAATCCACTAATACGTAAAATTTTTAAGAGTAGAAACACTTAAAACATTTACGATGCTCACTATATGTAGTTGTTGATTTTGGTTGTATAGACGTTGACATAAAAATTTTTCTTTTCTTGTAATAATGTTTTGAATTGTATTACTTAGAAGTGGCATAGCTACAGTCACTTCCCTAATGGATAATTAAAAATGTTCCACTGTATTTTGTATAAAAAATTCAATTTGTTTCACCACAGCAGCCTTCGTTACGTTAAAATTATGTTTATGAGTGTGTGTATAAACTTATTTAAAGATAAGAATTTTATTCGTGAACCAATGTGGGTTGGTTTTATCTTCCTAAGTAGCGGAATTGTCGTCTATCCCTTGGTGGTGTGTTCTTATTATTAACGGTGTGGTTTGTATGTGTGCTGTGCTGCACGTCAACGTCTATACGACAAAAATCAATAACTACATATAGTGAGCATCATAAATGTTTTAAGTGTTTCTACTCTTAAAACTTTTACGTATTAGTGGATTCCTTGTTGGTAGAGGCATACCTCTGATGATGATTCATTATGAATCGAAATATGTTGGGTAACTAAGAGCTAAAGTGGTGGAAGCATTACATGTCACATTGGACTGAAATAAGGTTAATTGTAAACAAGAACTTTAAGATTAACTTTACCAAACATGAAAATATAAAATAATGCTTTCTCACTGTGCTGTTGGTGGTGTAAGTCTATAGAAGAGAGCATATATCTTGTGACTTATAATACATAAACTTATAAAGAACAAGAATTTAGTTGAATAAAATTGAGTGTTACAAGTGGTTTTCTCATTGTTCTGTAAATACAGTACACGTTTTCTCTAAAGACCTATTGAAAAGAGGTAAGTGGTTGATGTTTCTGTTTGAAGATCACATAGTCTACAACTAAAGAAATTGCAGTTTTATCTCCAGTTATGAATAACCTGCTGAAGTTTGATGACAGTAACAGTACTGATGATCCAGATAATGGTCTTCCGGATTGTGAGGCAATTTTCAGGCTAGAAGACTAACTTTTGCTTTTCTACTTGAAGATGGAGGCAGCACATTCCTTTGAGGCATTAGTGCCCATCTATGAGACTACACATCACATCCCAGACAACTGTAAATCATTCATTTTATTTATTTTTCACACATCTGTACAGTATTTAACCAGGGTATGGAAATTGCCCTTAAAATACATATACAAAATTGTATGAGTCCAGTATTTGCAACAGTAGGTTAACATCAATTTTGCAGGTTGCAGATACATCATAAAATCGCATACAATAATTCAGTTCAATTCATGTTTATTTACATGCAAACTTAACAGCACAGAGGCCAATTACAAAGCTAGAAGGAATAGAGAGAAATACACAAAAATTATTAAAAAATACAAAATATGATAGTCTATAATAATTATGCAGTGAGCATGAATAAAGATACAGAAACACACACAGACAAAGCCACAATTTGAGAATTTGAGTTTCATATAGAGCAGCATACAACAAGAATTCTTCAATTCTTTATTATTTATGAGCCAGGCCAACAGCCCCAAGGCCAATTACAGACACAGCACGGGGTAGATACAAGTTACATTATAAACATAACATAAAAAAGTCAAAGACAAATTACAGGCAAGCACTGGAGGAAAACACAATAATGCAGACAAGTAAACAAACAACAACAATAATAATAAATCATCAACACAAATCAAATAATAATAATAAATAAATTCAATTAAAACATAAATTAAATAACTTACTATAAAAACATAGTCACAATTTCATATAATCAATTAAATTACCAATTAGTTGTCTTCCGGTGTCACACATTTATAAGCAGGTCTATGTTAAATGTTCATACAAGCTAGAGAGGTGTAACAGCCTCTTCAACACATGCTTAAAATTGTACCATCAGCAGCCATCTTTGTTATGGTTATCAATTAATGACAAACAGATCTGGGTTACTAAATTTGGTTCTAAATTTGTAGATCACATTTGTATGATAAATAAAATATGAGCCATAATAATTTTAGATAGGACAACTGCATATATAAATTGAAAATGTATTACAAATAATTACTGTGCTAGCTCTGTTATAATTTACATATTATGACCAGTCATGCTGATAATATCCTGTTATATGCATATATGACCTAAGAATATATTATAAATAATTACTGATCGTAATCGCTACTTCATCTGTAGTTCAATGTTCCTTTCATTTTCCAGTACTGTCATCATGAAAGGGCTGAGAACTGTTGCCTTGAAAGTGTAACATAATAATAATGCTGTGCAGGCTTGCAGGTGGATACAGCATTCCAGAGACATATGCTGCCTCCATCTTCAGGGTCAGAATGTTCATGTTCAAGAATTTACTTCGTTATATAGGCCGGTTGCAAGGAAGGTGGTCATGAAACTCAGTCGAGGGGGTAAGGAAAGGGGCACAAGAGCAAGAAACTTTTCGAACAAATATAGAGAAAAATGATACACTTTTACAGCAAATATTTTCCACATAATTGAGATCTGTCATCTCTTAACTCAAGAACTGTTGAGCTCATTTTGATCAGGTTTTATGTTGAAAGTCCCTGCCCAACCTGTTATTTATAAAAACGGTATCAAAAGTTAGCATTCAAGAATTGAAAATCTAGAAACAACAAAGCAGACCCACCAGAATACTGTTACAAAATTATCTAGACATGTTGCTATTGATTTTATGTAACAATTATTGGTTTTAAACTGAGAAACCTTATTTTCCATCATTAATACTGTATCGTGTTGGGTTACTGTAGACGCCGTTCGGATTGTTAATTGGTTTATTTAACAACCTACAAATCTCGGCTACAGTTAATTATGACAATGATGCGGGGTTTCACGATTTATAACCCTATTCGCAAATCAAATCACTCTATTGTCAGTATACACGCTGTTATAATGCGGGAGGTATACAAGTGCAACTGTATCACACGCTCCCAATTATTACTCGGTTATCACGAACTATCACTGATTCTCGCACACGCGTCCATAACTCGTAACTTGCAAACTGAGAACTGCTATCGGCAGCTGTGTAGTTCCTTTATAAACCCTCAGCAGGGCAATGAGAAAACAACCATGTAGCAGGCATCACTGTTGCTACCGTCGTCTATCGCAACCACTGTTTATCCGTGTTGCATAGCGACCAGTGTGCTGGGACTCAGCTCACTTCGGCTCTGCTCGGCAAGACACCACTGGCTGGGGGAGGGGAGGGAGAATGTTGACCTGCCTATTGCCGTTGCACAACATGTCACAATATTATCACTTCTCTACTGAGACCAATGCAATGGTAGCATGTTGGTGCATGTCAGTGATGTATGACATGAACATTCTTGTTAAAATACATCTAAAAATATTTTGTCAATCAACTAATGGTCCAGTCCCTGTCAATATTTCATATATGTATATAGCATAAATAGCCTATACTCATTCATTCCAGATTACTGGAACAGCATGGGGGGATGACCAACAAACTAAATGGAAATAATTGCAATGCAGGCTTATAAATTCATTCCTACATGTATCATTCTTATGAACTACCTATAATGTAGCCCCATTTCCAGCCACAGAATATTAATTCCTTCAACCAGACTACAAGTATTGTACTTAAAAAAGGTAAGCTAAAGTTCTCCCTGTGCTTTACAAATTAAGCAGTACACCATGTAGGCGTATGGGGAAGTGGGTATATAGTTCCACATTTTGTTGGCCTCAGCACTAGCGGGAGGGGAGTGGTCAGCTTAGTGTCCCTGCTGCTTTATCCCCAGGGAAAGAGACCCTGGTACCCATCGTATAGGAGACTGGATGGGCCCCAGTGTTGGTCTGGACGATGTGGAGAAGAGAAAATTCTTGACTCTACTGGGACTCGAACTCTGACCCTCGGTTGTCCAGCCTATAGACATACACTATACTGACTATGCAATCCTGGTTCACACTTAAAGCATCTCAAAGTAATCAAAGTAACTCTAGAACAACTTAAGAAAAATATCTGCTGAAATACAATTTTATAACGCTGAGAACCGATATTAAGTATAGACTGTAGTTTCTAAGTGAAGCAATAAAACCCATGTTAGTACACAATCTTTACGTCTGGCTGCCAAAATAACATGAATCCAAAATGTACATCAAGGTTCACAGC
>NW_019718290.1:4431-15986 GCF_002891405.2 Cryptotermes secundus
AATCAGTCATATTCGCAACATGAATAATATTAACATTAGAAAACAAAAAGTTCTGGCAAGAAATAATTGCCTACTTTCCGTTCACTACATACTGAGTATCTGAACACAAGACTGCATACAAAACACCATAGTGAACATTCTTCTATTGTTGCATATTTGTTGCTGCAGGAACATGTTTAGCAAGTCATTGCCTGACAATGATGGCAGGGATACAGCAAGGTGATCTCAAAAGTCTCTCCCCCACCCCCTTTTGCTTATTGAAATATGGGAAGCATTCTGAATAGTAATGAAATGATTGAAGCAGTATGATGAACCTTATGAAATTCACAGCAAGATTAGTGTTGAATTTAATACTAAAATAAAAAAACTGTAGTAAGAAAAACTTTATGAATCCAAAAACTAGTCATGTTCACAAGATTCATTTTTTTAAATTCGCTTAGTGAGGGGTGGAGTCCAGCTGGGTTCACTCGGCACAGCGGCCACTGATTGGACTACTGTACCTACCCTGGGTGATTATGAATTGGTGGAATGAAGATTGGCAAGGGAAACCGAAGTACTTGGAGAAAACCCGCCCCAGTGCCAATTTGTACACCACAAATCCCACTTGACCAGACCCGGGATCGAACCCGCGCCGCTGCAGTGGGAAGCCAGCAACTAAACACTTCAGCTATGGCGCAGACTTTTCACAAGATTAATACTAGCAATAATAAAATAACTGAAGCAGTTTGATGACCCTTATAAATCTGAAATATACACAATTTCAAACATTAATCCCGCATTAAAAATAAGAAATAATTGAAGTAGTATTAACAACTAAATTTCTGGGCCTACAAGTTGATAACTTCAATTAGAATGATTTTGAGTCTACTCCTGATTTTTATGGTGAAGTAGATAGATAACTTGAATATTTCAAGTCAATTAAGTGATCCCATTAAATTGTTACCTATACACAAAGGAGCATGTGGTAGCGTAGTTGGTTGAGGCACTATGCAACAAGCCAGAAGGTTGCAGGTTTGAGTCCTGATGAGGTGGTTTTTTTTCAATTGACCTAATCCTTCCAGCCATACTATGGCCCTGGAGTCGACTGACAAGGCTGATAACCTTGCTGCCATCTGTGAGCCAACTCTCTGAATCATCATCACTGTCACTTGTTCCAAGCCATCTGACATTTAATGCTGCTTCCACGAATAACTGTCACAAATATTCTCCCAGTAATTCAATAAATGCCCTTGGCAGATAACTGAGTAGTTACAACACAATTCATATGAGCAGGTAGGATTGACATAACAAGACAAAAATAAAGAGGCATCACTTTATTATTTGTGATCCTCTGCCTAGGTAATTCATTCATCGGCCGGTTTTTTTTTTCTTTACTTTCACTATCAAGGAATAAAGTCTCTTGTGATACCTATCGATAAACAAAATAGTGTTGTATGGTGAACTGAACAGCTGGCATACCTAATCCATTCAAAGTCAACACTATCTTTACTGGTAGTTGTGATATGCTGTTCCCCTGAATTCACATTAGTGACTGCTGCTATCATAGTCTCCAGTAGAGTTGTGGAAGTAGCAACTATTTCTACCAGCTTCTCTGAAGGATAGGTGGATGACTGTTCTTTATCACTGTGCTTCTTGAAATATATGAAGCTCTGGTTAGACATGTCTTGCATGCATCATAACTGAATATGAAGCAGCTTGTCTGGTAGTGAAACTGCCAACACATGCTACTGAAAGCACCTCCATGTCAACAGCAAGTATAGCGAGATGTAATTTGTGTCAAATCTTCCTCCACAACATGGAGACTGTCAGGGATACCATGGCTACTTGTGAAGGGATTACATGGAGAAGCATAAAGTGCCCTGAACAAGGAATATGGGTTTTCAGAAGAGTAGTACCATCCTCCTTGCAATTCCATACAGGCCTATAAGCAAGGCAATTGATGTCAGCCTTCTGGGCACCTATAAACTGTCACATGTGTGGGTTATCATTTGAACTACAGAATGAATGAATGAATAGCAACAAATATGTTCTGAGGGGTTCCTAATTCTGCTTGTGTGTCTGAAAGTACTTGCCTCTTTTGTTGTCCTCCATATGCTGGGGCAGATGTATTAATTACCAAAACGGCCCTTTAGTGGGCCACTGTATATTCCTGTTGTCTCCTACTGGTTCACTTGGGAGTTATGAGAGAGACCAGTGGTTTCATTCTGTCCCACAGTGAAGCAATGGGAACTGAGGTCCATTCTTCCACGCCCCTCCTGCTTGAATGAATGAATGTATAAGGGGTGGGCCTTCTCGGCCCTTGCACCGCGACCTACAGTGGTCTATTGTGCTTTCCCTCTTGCTGCCTATATAATTCAAAATTTCTGGCCAGCTGATTACAAAATGGCAGGCCCATCCTCTCATCAGAGAGAACACCTCACAGCTGTAACTGTCTAACAGTAAGTAATATTTTGACTTGAACTGCAGATGGAACTCAGCAAGGCAGACAGACTGACCTCCTCCTTTAAGAGGCATGTCTACATGAGTGAAAGCCATCATGTTCTGAGCCTCCTGCAAGATCCTATCAGTTGTGAGTGCCCCCTGCAAAGGTCTGAGAATAATCAGCCAGCAGTGTAACTGATGGCTGCTGTCCGCCCTCAGTAGCAACTTCTCGTGCTGCCTCACTGCCACGTCCCAGTTTCACCATCCAAGGCAGCTCCTGTGAGGAAATCATGCAAAATCAAGTCAACTCCTAAGCCAGTCATTTTCAAACAATGAATGCACATTTATGCAATCAAAAACATTATCTCATCACATCAGAGTCCCTACTCATACAATTCTGATATCGCATAAACACGTGACAAAATTATTTTTGTGCTAATTTTTTCAATAACAATGTTCCACAACCTGAAGCAGAAGAAGAAATATAAAAATGCGATACTTCACAACATTCCCATACTTTTACTGCTCAGGAAGCCACCCTGAAGTAAAGTGACTAGGCTGTGGGCTGGGCAGCTCAGCAATCACTGCCAACCCCTTGCATGTGAAAGAGATCTTTCTCTGCTCCAGCATCCAGACTGACTCTGGAGCCACCCACAATCCTGTCCAATGGGGATAAACTGGTCAGAACATGAAGCTCCACACACTTCCACTTAGAGCTGAGGTGCATTGAGCTACTACACTTTTCTTCCCACAAACACCTCCTTGGTGTGGTAATTAATTATGAAGAACAATTTCACTGAGATCAGAGGACAGTGTCAGGAAATCAGTGGGAACCTAGAACTTTTGTAACAAGAAAATGTTTATTTGGTAAATCTCTTCATATTGTGACACGATGCCCAAAACCTTAAAAAGTGAAGTCAGAATAGACATTCATTTCTAGGCACAACTTGGTAAACACATTCCTGTGGCAACGAATACACAAGCAACAATTGAGCAATTTCTGTTGCTATGGAATGGTGCTCTAAACATGCCTTCTCACCAGCAGAGAGGCTGTGTTTTCTGTGTTCATGCAAAGTGGTTACAAAGACGAGTTCATTTGAGAAGTAGTAGTGGAGTTGGTCAAGTTTTGAGAAGCCAGGACATGAGCCTGGGAGCAGAGGAATTGAACTGAGTCGAATCTTCAGAACTGGCAGATGCAGAATAATAGCAAGAAAGGAATTAGGCTGTAAAAGAGGACTTCATGTGTGATTTAAAGTTACGTGGGACTATATAAATCCATTGCCTGAATATGACTAGTAAAGACTGAGAACCCTAGTGTGTGTATGATAGTGAACTGTAAAGTGTGCGAAAATAGTGATAATGATGTACTGTCTACAGTCCTGAGTTGTGTGAATAAGATGTCAATAAATACTGTCAGCCAATTCAGGACCTATCTATTAGTTAAGCACACAACCCCTACACATGACAATATCATCAGTAGCAGTGTACAGTGAAGTTCTTTTAGGCCATATAATGAAGTATGACAGGATAAAAAACAATGCTATTCTGTTTCATAGAATCATTCTTCAAAATGACATAGCCAGAGTGCCGTGCATTCACACTTAAGTATCTTACCGTTATACTGCTATAATTATACTAAAACCACCGAGTAACAGTGTCAAAAATTCCACAGGACACAGACTGACAGGAGACAAAATATTAAGGTAGAACATTAATGTTTAGGAACATTCAGACTTTTAACATATACAATGGACTATGTGGAAGCATGCCACATGTATTCTATGTGACTGTGAGGCCATAGCTTATTTAAGATTCTCTTCTTCATGGAACCAAGTGACTTTTATGACGCCCCCATAAATAAAGTCATACATTTCATTCTAAGTGTAGGATTAATAAAGGGGAAGCACAAAGATCATTGAAGGTCACAGTGCAAGGGCCAGACTTTATGGCCCACCCCTATCACACATACATACATACATGTGGAAGCATTCTATAGAAATCCTACAAAGTTGCATTTCAAATTTTTACTGATAACAACAAATACTGCAAAATGAACCAACAACTATACAACTGTAAAATTTGAGATGAATACACATTTATTAACACTAGTCCACTCTTCACAGTCACTGCAATGAGAACCTCCGATCTCAGAAAGCAGTATATATTCACTATACAACTAAATATGTCCTTACCTGGTCTGATATCTGAGGTTCTGGTAAAACCAACTTGCTGCACTTCTTAGCTGGCTCTTGATTCCACACCATAGCCAAAGGAATGTCATTCTCCTTTCGCTGCTTCAGTTTCTGCTTGTCCTTACGGCACTCACGCTAATACAAATATAGAACATGTACATTATGACAAACAAATCTTGCGTAAATCTTTACGCAAACTAAGCAAATTTCAAAGGACGGCCTGCTTGGGAATTACGGGAGCAATGAGAACAGCTCCAGCAGCTGCAATGGAAATACTACTAGGACTCCCTCCACTGCATTTGCAGATGGATGCAGAAGCCAAGTTAGCAAATTACAGATTACGTTGCAATGATCAATGGAGACCTAAACCCCAAGGTTTTGAACATGCACACAAGACTCGCAACATGAAAAAAGAACCCATCCTACAGATGGGATCTGATAAAATGCTACTGAAACATGTTTATGATAAGACCCTTCATGATCAGACTTCCTGATAGAAGTGAATGGAAAGAGGGGTTTCAACCCAATACAAAGTGGGGACTAATCTGGTATACAGATGGTTCCAAGACAAATAAAGGCACTTGAGCTGGAGTGTATTGTGATGGAACAGGGTGGAAACATAGTTCTGGCCTTGGTCAGTACACAACAGTATTCCAGGCAGAGGTGCCATTAAGGCATGTGCATTTGAGAATTCAGATAGGAACTATAGAGATAGGAAGATCTATATCCTATCAGACAGTCAAGCTGCAATTAAAGCACTTGGTACACACCAAATCTCTTCAAAACTGGTTTGGGACTGCCACCAATCCCTCATACAATTGGCCAGACATAACAGAGTACAACTGATATGGGTGCCAGGTCATGAGGGTATTGCAGGGAATGAAACCGCATATCAGCTGGCAAGAACAGGATCTGAACAGCCATTCATAGGACCAGAACCAGCTTGCGGCATCTCAATTGGAGTTGCCAAGAAAGCATTCAGGGACCGGACTAACAGAAATCACAAAAAAAAACTGGGAATCCACAACTGGATTCAAACAGGAAAAAGGATTTATATCAGGATCCTCTGCCAAAAGAACGAGGGCCTGTTAAAATTAAACAGAGATCAACTAAGATGGGTGGTAGGATTACTTACCGGACACTGCCACCTAAAAGGACACCTTTTCAAACTCGGACTAACAGATAACCCAACTTGTGAAAGGTGCCTACTAGAAAACCAATCAGCCACACACATCCTGTGTGATTGTGAGGCCATACCTTGTTTAAGATTTTCTCACTTGGGTCAGTTCTTTATGGAACCAAGCGTCTACTATGATACCCCCCTAAGCAGGGTCCTACACTTTATTAAAAGTGTTGGATTAATAAAGGGCTAATCCAAGAGGAAGCACAAGAGAGCACTGAAGGTCATAGTGCGGGGGCCGGTTTATATGGCCCACCCCATACATACATTACATTACATTACACTACATTAAGGGAAATCCAGATATATACCAAATTATGTAACTAGAGCGATGTTTCATCCCGACACTGATTAAAACACATTTCATCCACCTTCTGGTGCTTCAACTGGTCCTTGCACAGATGCATATTCTTTCTTTCATTAACCTCTAATTGACAATACACATTTTAATTCCCTGAAGCAAAAGTACTCTTTTGCATCTGTATTAAAGTGCAATTGCTTGAAAAAAAATATAACAAGCAAGCAATAAAATGGTTTGAGAGTAGCTCTGAGGAGAGACAAAACAGATTAGCTTTTCTTTCATATTCTGTTAACAAGACTTATAGTGAAACTACAGTGTTTAATCATTTCTTATTCACTACATGTTTACATCACATTGTGGTTCTCATCAGGTGAAACACATACATATTAACGCAAGACATCTGATAACCACAAGATGATCGAAATATCTAGTGAAAAATAAATGATTAAACACTGTCTTTGAATTATAACTTTGTATTTAGACTGCTTAATTACAACTTGAAAGAGAAGGGAATTGCAATGCAAACATAAAATTGCTAATCTGATTTCAATTACACTTTATTCAGTGCATCAGAACAATAGAAAAGGCAGGAAGAGAGATTTTCATCATAGTCACAAATACACCCCACACCAGTAGGGAACCACCACCAGCCTGCTCGGTGCCTTGTTGACAACTGGGGTCTGTGCCACATCCGAACCCTACCATCTGTGACTCATCGGACCACACTACATGTTACCAATCCTCCAGGGTCCAATTAGCGACGTCACAAGCCCAGGTGAGGCGCTGTGTTAACAGAGGCACTCTGGTCGGTCTTCTGCTCCCATATCCCATGGAAGCTAAAGACCGCTGCACTGACCTGCTGGATATGCGTCTGGTACCTCCTGCATTGAATGTGGATGTGATTTCAGCCAGTGTAGCTTGTCTGTTACCACGGACAATTGTAGGTAGATGCCAGTGGTCACGATCATTAAGCACCCGTGGTAGGCCACTGCGCTGTCCACGGTGGGTGGAAATGCCTTCCACAAGGAATTTCCGGTACACACTTGGCACCATGGATCAAGGAATGTTGAATGACCACACAACTTCGGAAATGGAATGTCCCATCTGCCTGGCACCCACTATCATGCCCCGTTCAAACTCTGATAATTCACGTCGGCTTGCCATGAGCAGACTGGCCGGTGTTCAACCTGACTTATGAGAGAACACCTCACAACTGATACTGCTCTGGGCATTCCCAAGCCATGAAGGGATGGTGGCGCTTCTTAAAAATAAATTTACATACTACTATCCCATTACTTTTGGCACACCATCCCTTGACAGTGTGCCAAACTAATGTTAAAAGAAGTATCAGACATGACACACACCGTTAGTACAGGGGATCCATGTAGATGGTGCTCATGTGGGAAGGATGACACTGCGTGGCCCTTGATCATGCAGAAAATCCAATGTCACTGGGAATAGCTTTCCTCCAGGACTGCCTACACAGAGTAAAAATTACATAAAGCTATACACTATATCCTATAAGTGATTTATGAGTTTGCTAATTCCAGATGATCCTCTGGCACTGAAACAAGCAGCACAGAAGACACTAACCTCTAGTGCACAGACTGCTTGTGGTTCCTGTGCAGTAGCAGGGGCTGTAGGCGGATGCTGTTCGGCGGGGAAGAGTGTCCTGAATCTGGGTACAGCACGTGTCAAAATGGCAATGATTACTGACATTTCACCTGCAATGCAAGAAGAAGGTGGAGACAGTTCCTCCTGATTGTCAGTAACCTTCACCACTGCAACACACTGCATATCCAGACATCCTGCAGGGGCCACTAGCTGCTGCCTCCAGAGTGTGGGATCATGGCACACTCTTTTCACAGGTGTCCCTCCAGAGGCTCCAGACCTGTCAACAAATGTAACAGTTATATGAACGTTAAATCTGGCCCAGTCCTTGTCAGAACACTCTTGTGCCACAGAGAGCTTCATTGCCTGACATGCTGCTTAGTTCTGGTGACATACCCAACACCCTAGCCCAGCCTTTCTCAACCAGGGCTCCTTGGAACCCTAGGTTTGTGTGAGAAATTGTGAAATATATAAAAATAAACAATGTGCTTTCATGCTTGTGTGTGTTTATGTTAATAATGGCCACAAAAGTTATCTATTTCCCATATTTGGAGTTTACAGCTTTTATACCAAAAAATAACATTTGCTTATTACCTTTTTAATCACTAAAACGTTATGTGGTTATTTGGAATTTCATTCGGTTATCTACTACCAATTTCTTTTTATATTTAATTACCACTTTTTTTTTTCACAGAAATGGCTGATGGTCCCATGTGACAATTTTTGAAGAGGAGGCATGTAAGAATAGAGGGGGACTTAGTCCTAGGCATACGGATAGTTCCGATGACATTAGCAATGGAGGATCACAAGCTTCTGACAAATTTTACTGCACTAGTGGAACAATGGACCCAAAAAAGAACCATCTTTATAATGAAAACTAATTAATCTGCTTTAAATGGAACAGTGATTCAGGCTGTCCTATTCCATTGTGTCTCACCTGTGGCAAACAACTTGCAAATGCAGCAATGGCTCCAGAAAAATTGAAACAACACTTAACTACAGATCATAGCCACATTATCTAGTAAAAGTGCTGATTATGCTGGGACAAAATGCAGTATGATAAATAAAAAAATAACAGTTTCTGTGTCGAGGTCAATGAGTCACAGATTTCACCAATAAAAGTTACATTGTAGCGTTTGTAACATTTGTAGATGATGGTGAAATTCAAGAAAACTTTTTCTCTGTTGCAAATGGCAAGATATCTTTAATGTCTTATTTTCATATATGGAAACAGAAGGTCTGTCTGGGGAGAACTGTGTAGGCATCTGCATTGGTGGTGACCCATCAGTGGTTGGCTGTAGAGGATTCACCTCTCTTGTTAAAAAACAAAAAAGAAAATCCTGATGTCACAACACATTGCTTTATTCATATAGAGATGCTGGTTTCAAAAACTTGAGGCGAAATGAAAGAAATTTTGGATGATGCTACAAAAATGGTTAACTTTATCAAACAAAGACCAGTTCACTCCAGAATGTTTAAAAAATTGTGTGAAAGCGTGGAGAAACAGCACATAAATTTCGTGCTACATACAGAAATCCAGTGGCTTAGCAGAGAAAGAGTTCTCAACAGGGTGTCTGAGCTGAGAGGTGAATTACAGAATTAGGTTCAAGAAAACAGTAGGCCAGATTTTGCAAAGTGCTTTGAAGATGAAGGAATGGCTGGAGAAACTATCATGCTTAGCAGATACATTTCATCACACTAACCAGTTGGACAAATCTCTGCAAGGCCCCAGAGAAAATTTTGTAACTTCCAGTGACAAGAATCTTGGATTTAAAAGGAAACTGAATCTTTGGAAAAATCATGTTGTGAAAGGAAACCTTGAAATATTTCCACAGCTGCTGGGGCTTGAGAGTGAAGGAGGATTCCAGCAAGTCTCAAGTCTTATTGAAAACCAACTTGAAATGTGGAACATAATTAAACGTTATCTTCCCTTCTTTTCAACACAAGTGTATGTGTGTCCAGATGAGGGACACTCACTCTGGAACTCTGTGAGCTGCAATCTGATTGCATACTCAAGAAGAGATTTACTGACCTATCCTTAGACAAGTTCTGGATTTCTGTGAAAGAATATCCGGCCATTCACTGGAAAGCAGCAAACATACTACTGCAGCTTTTGACTTCTTACATATGTAAGCACGCTTTTTCTTGTTTAACAAGCATCAAGAGCAATGACAGAAATCGTCTTGCTTCGGTTGAAGATAAACACCATGTGTATTTATCTAAAGTTTGACCCAGAATTTAGTATTTGTGCAGCAAAAGCAAGCACAGGTTTCACATTAAAGGAGAAAATTTCAAGCTTTGTTTTCGTTCAAAATATGACACTGTATTACAATGATATTTTTGTTCATACTGCTGTGATTTATATTATGATTTTCAATAACCTTACTATCTGACATTGTCAGTAAATTTTCATGTTGGAAATAACCCTAATTAAGATCAATTTATAACTGTATATGTGTGTTTTAGTATACAGGTCAAATACTGTGTGGGATGTTGCTGGTCTAATAGACAACCACTTAAAAAGTTTGCGGGCCCTGAAAATGACCATTTATTCGGCCGTGCTTGCTCGAGTAGCGGTAGCTGCTTTATAGCAGACCAGGTCTTCTTTATGGCCGTTCAGCTGGTCTGGCTGGCCGGTGATGCGATGCTGCATGCGCCGGTAGGAACAGCTGCCTATGATTCGAAGGATGACAGAGCCGTTGTCTCATCACGGTTGCTGGAGAGCTGTTGCTGCTTCGTGACTTCAGAGTAGCTGCATTAGCTGTCTGTCGTAGTGAGGACGATCGAAGAACTGATCATTGCGAGTCAGAGTCAGAGTCATGTTGCAACTGACGGTCGGTCGGTCAGTCAGTCAGTCTGTCTTGGTGTCGAGCCCCAGCTATTTCTTTTGAATGAAAGTTACTGTCTTGTCTGTGTGGGGCGCCCCCTCTGACAAGAGGTCGGGTCTGTCATTTGTCAGTCAGTCTGTGTTACGCCGTGGTGGTAGGGGGCGTGGAGGTAAATCCCCACCGCCTCCACCACTGTTACGCTCTTACGTCCTTACGACAGGGGTGGATGGGTTATCTCACCGCTGTCTTCACTGTTATGCCGTCGCTACACCTCTATTATGCCGTGGTGACAGGGGGCGTGGAAGTATCCCGCTCTGTCACCCGGTTTAGTATGCTGCCACCATCTTGTTATATCAAGAAAACTAGTAAACTTATCGTTGCTTACGTCACTGTCCTGGCTTAACTCGTAATTCGCCGAAGCTTTTGGAGGTCCTGGAGTCGTCAGGGAAGAGGGTAACACTTAAGGAATTGCTAGGTTAAAGTAAACTCACACATGCCTATCCTATTGCCCTATGTTACTATATACATACTATATACACACTTACCGACGTTCGTCGGTTGTATTACACTGGATAATGAACCTGCAGCCATCATTAAGTCTACCTCTTGTCACCCCACTGTCGGGTATTCTACGCCTCTGTATTTCTGAATGAACCTAGTCCATCTAGTTAACACTATCTTTCTCTGGGGTTTACACTTTACATTTGTCACTATCACACTTAATGTTCATGGCTATAAGAAGTTGGTTTCACTTACTTGACTGAAGAAACAGACGCTCGCCATCACCAACCAGCGCCCACTCACGGCCATCGCTCTCTCAGCGATAGCCTCCCGCTGAACTCTAAGTTACTTAATATTATTCAAAAGGCAAAAGGGTCTTTTGATTAAGTCTTCTAGGGTTTATATAACCTCTCTTTGCTGATTCTTCGAGTTCCGGGTATGTTGGCCTGCCCATTCTGACGTGTTTTTGGGTCGGTGTGGCCCCCTCATTGGCTGTCTACCGATGAGGGGCTGACTGTCGT
>NW_019718290.1:16328-17405 GCF_002891405.2 Cryptotermes secundus
TAATTTTTTATTAAAGTCATATATGTACGGGATTTTGAATGCCATGTGCAAATCGCGGACCGGTGTGCGCCTCGGAAATTGCCAGTGGTGCAGAGAATCTTGTTTTGCAGGCGCTGCAATTTCACTAGATGGGTGTCTGCCACAAACTCCCAGGCGGGACTATCATAAGTCATTACGGATCTAATGAGAGCTTTGTGGAGGGTCAGTTTAATGTTAGCGCTCAATCGCACACTTTTGAATGGGGAATACACTCTAATGATTGTTCTGAAGGCCTTGGCTTCGATCATTTCTATGTGTAATCTCCATGTCACTCTCTTATCGAAGATTGCACCTAGATATTTTGCACTATTTACAAATGGAATATTTCTTCCATTTAGAGTAAGACAAAGACTCTGGCGGTCGACGGCCACGAGAGAAATAGACCCCCTGGGTCTTATCTTCATTAATTTTTATATACCAGCGCTCACACCAGGTCTCCATGATCATTGCGAGTTTTGAGCTCCGCCTTTTGTACTCATACCATGCTTGTTGGGCAGAGCTAAAGTTGCAGTTGCGATTGTGAGCGCTGATTGGCTAGCGCACGTGATGATCTACAGGTGGGCTGGACATCGAGTGGTGTATAAATACGAGTGCTGGCCGCAATGTCACATTGCTTCTGAATTAAGATCACCTAAACTAGAAATTAATTCGGGGGTAGAAGCCGATAAAGCGGCACGCGACTTTGCAGCCTCTATTGCTTCGGAATGTAGGCTGTCGACAAGTAAAGTTACACTTTCGGACATAAACAACGATCTTCCTGGTCTAGATCGTTTGATAAAATATAAACAGAGGCTACGAAAACTGTGGCGAGAAACCAGGGATCCATCATGTAAAACGGCAGTCAATGGGGTCACCAAATCAATCAGGCGAATGACCCGTAAAAAGGCACTTGAACGGTGGGAAACAAAAATAGGTAACGCTGAAGTCACACCTCAGAGTATATGGCCCATTGTGAAATCTCTCCTTAAGAGAGACGGACCAAGGGCACCAACTGCTATTCATGGTTCTTCTGGCCTAAAATTTTATCCTTCTGAAAAA